>NW_006263371.1:1648307-1651204 GCF_000469605.1 Apis dorsata
ATATATTCGTATATTTCGAGGGATATTTAACATTACGAAGTGAAGGCACTTAAATTTAATAAAAGAAAATTCGTTTAATCGTTTCTTAGAATAATCTCCTCTCTCTTGCGATATAAATTCGCAAGAGAGTGTTTTTCGAGCGAAAATCAGAACGAGGCGTTGAATTTATCAGAAGGGTAGGAGAGGAGGGGTTAACACGAGCCGGAGCTCAGCTATGCCGTTCAATTATCATGGCTGGCGCATCATGAAACATGCAAGGCATCGTGCTCGCGGCGCCCAACCAGATTGCCACTGATACACAGGCCGCGCTGTATAATTAATTCACCCGTTGCTGCTCCCGTTGCTATCGAAAAAGTCTGCCCGGCAATCCCCTCCCCCTCCTTAATAATATTCTAATTATCGGTAATCTGATTATTATCGGCCCGTTCCACGCGCCAGACCAATCGATTTGTTTTTTTCTTTTATCCTTGCAATTTCCTAAGAAATTAAAAGAAATTAGTTGGGGGGTGGAGGCGTCGAGGGGGCGGCGCCAGACGGACGCGTACGCATGCATAATTCCGTCTGTTTGGTGGACGAGAACACGTCGTTTGACGTGTTTAATACAGCCGCCTCTCTATCTATCGGCTGTTAACCAAATTAACGACAGTGAATGGCGATTTCAGGAATCTCTGATCGTCCTCCCAATGACGAATATATGATAAAATCGTGCTCGACTCGTGCGTAAATGCTTTTTAAATAATATTGAAGGTAAGAGAGGGTAGGTTAGGGTTATCTCTTCTATAAAAAAAAAAAAAAGAAAAAAAAATTGAAAGTACAATTTTGGAAATAACAAGGAGGGAGGGAAACACGTACGAACGATTATCAATTATTAATCCTCTCCTGTGTGTAACTTTAACCGGTATTGGTTTGAATGAATTTATTACCTCGCAACGTCTTTGCCCCGGATTTATATACGGATGTAACGAGACGTTGCAATTCCTTCGAAATTCATCGTTCGTTCGTTGACTTCGTTTAACTCGGCTTTTGGATTGTTTCGATCCATTTGTCGAGACGAGGAATGGTGGAATAAGGGATGGGATGCGAAGATCGAGAGATGGATTCGATGAAAGGAAAAAAGAAAGGGGAAAGGAAAGTGGAGGGAGGGAGGGTGGAATTTATGGAACGTCTTTAAACGAGGCGGCGCCACCTTTGTAGGTGGTTGAAGGGGTTTCGTGGAGGAAGAGAGGGGGCGGAAACAGAGGAAAAGGTTGAAACGTGTGACCCGGCGAGGAAATATACTCGAGGGTGCGGGGTGGTAAAAGATGAATATTCCGGTTTCGACACTCGAGGCAATTTATCGTCGCCTGTCGAGACAGCATTATTCGTGTTCCAGTGAACGCGCGAACTCTCCCGGCGACGATGCGTCTTCCGCGGGGTGGAAATTCGAAATCATGAAGCCAGCCAGCGTGCTGGCAACCGTGTTTCGGTCAATAATGCTAATCTTGCATCCGTTCCAACCGTTTGGCCCATCAGAAAAATCCTTCGAAAATGAACATACAGAGATCGATAACAGTCCTCGATCATGCGACGATCGAATCGATTTATCTCGCGTACGTAAATTTAAAACGATGTTTTTCGCGAAAATGATTCAATGTTAATCCGCGATGCATTATTACGAGACTGTGTATCATCGATTTTTATCGTTGTATACAAAAAATATTTTATGCATACAGATTTTTAATTCGTATATTTCTTTTTACTGCAGTAAAAAGTATAAATATACTTGATATTCTCTATAAAAAAAAAAAAATATCAATCTGTTCGTATCTTAAAATTCGAAAAAATTCGAAAGACAAGAAATCTATATTCTCCATATAATCTACAAATAAATTATATATATATATATAATATAATAAAAAATATCAATCTGTTCTTAAAATTCGAAAAAATTCGAAAGACAAGGAATCTATATTCTCCATACATATAAATTATATATATATATATATATAATATAATAAAAAATATCGATCTGTTCTTAAAGTTCGAAAAAATTCGAAAGACAAGAAATCTATATTCTCCATACATATAAATTATATATATATATAATATAATAAAAAATATCAATCTGTTCTTAAAGTTCGAAAAAATTCGAAAGACAAGGAATCTATATTCTCCATACATATAAATTTTATATTATATATATAGCTTCAAACAAAAGAAAACTTAACACGAACGATATTAAATAATTTCGAGAACGAGAGTCAAAAGTTATCTCTTTACTTTGGACGAAAAAAAAAAAAAGAAAGAAAAAAATAGGACAGGATCTCCGAAATATCGAGATATTGCCACTCTACTAGGGAATTGGCGAAGCGTCGCAGGAACAAATAAATAGCTCCATGAAAATTCACAGTCGCTCCGCGTGACGGCGGCGACGACGAGTGGGTAACGTCGTTCGTGCATCAATTAAGTTATCGTTCTCCCGTGGTGGTAAGTAATATTGGCGTGACCGGGCTGGATTCTACCCCTCTGCCCCCCTCCATAACGTCATCCCCCTTTTCCACGCCGGGACGCCACTAGCGCTATTAAGACGCGGTGTTCTCCGCCACCTCTAACACCGACCACCCCTCCCTCCCCCTCTCTGCTTCTTCTTCTTCTCTCGCTACGTAGGCATCCAAACCGTCGACCACCCCTCGCCCCCTTCATCCTCGAACGAGCCACGCTCGTTTCTCGATCGATCTTCATCCAACCCTGCTGCTCTACAAGTCGACAAGCTGCCGGTGCTCACGCTTCGACACCTTCAGCCAGCCAACTTCCGAACCCGTCTCTCCACTCTTCGAATCTCGGTCCTATTGAATTTTCATACGCCTCTTCTCCCCCTCCCCTTTTTTTCTCCTCTCCTCTTCTCTTCTTTTTTTTTT
>NW_006263371.1:1651378-1655890 GCF_000469605.1 Apis dorsata
CGAGAGTTGGATACCGTACAGGATAAATATGTACGGGAGAATCGATGATTGAAGATAAGTATGGAATACTTTTTTTCTTTTAGGTTAGGTTTTCGAATGATTTGAAAAAGGATTTTCTCGAGATTAGTGAGAGATCGGTAAAGCAAAGAGAACTTTTTTTCGCACGATTGCTGTTGTCTTGTTTCCGAGAAACAGAAGAAGGAAAGGAAGAGATTGGGATGTATGATCGATTCGTGCAGAGAAGGTTGTTAAAAACGATCCCGTGATGGAGTTTTTGTTATTGTTTACCGATTTTCACCGATTCTACAAGTCGAGCGATTGCAATTGGGTCACGTGGTGCACCTACGATTCATCAATCTCTCTCGAATACCTCTCACTGCCTCGTATAACCGTCAGTTTATGCACGGGAAGCGGGGATGGAGGAATTTATCTAACGAAAAGACGAAGATCGATATTCATCAAAAATTTCCAACAGATCATGTTCGAGTGCTCGCGAAGTTATCTCCGCATCCTCGATCGAAATTCTCCCAGGGCGTTAAAAATATATACATTCTGAATAAATAAACAACGCTGCGGACGTCGAGTTGGACTGGTTCTTTAAAACCACCCCCGTTCCATCCTGTGGAACGGCCCAAAAGGGGCAGCCCCTTTCGTTAGGCAATGCATTAGACGTACCTGCCCCGCCGGATATTTCCTCCCCGTTTTCGATCTCCGTGGCTTCCGTGCGCTCGTAAATCCTTCTTCCCGTGCCCAAAGACACTATGCACGTCGACACGTAGCCCCGCAGTCGAAGGTACGACCCTCCAGCGTCCGGTTTATCTTGGAAATGTCCGCAGACCCCCCAGATGGAAGGACTCGTAACCCCCCACCTGGTGGCTGCGTTACGTCGAACAAGATAAAAGGTTCTTCGCTGTAAGTCGCGCGGAACGTGCCGGTGTAAAGAGGTTAGGTTTTACGGTTGCTCTTTAACTCGTACGGAGTGCGAAGGGGGGCGTATAGTTTGATGGCACTGGGAACGTTGAATGTTGCGTTACTTTTGTGTTTTAGGATAGTTCTTTCAACGAATATGTTTGGTTTAATTAATGAGTGGTGTTGTTAGTGAATTATTTATTATTAAATAACGATCTTTACGAAGATTTGTTTAATTTGGTTTAGATTGTATCGAGTTTTAAATTGTTTGGAATTTGGGAGATACTTAGTTGATAGGGCAAGTATGATTTTTTTTAATATTAAAATTATTTATTATTAAATAACGAAGATTGTATCGACTTTTAAATTGTTTGGAATTTGGAAGATACTTAATTAATAGGACAAATATGATCTTTTTTAATATTAAAATTATTATTTATTATTAAATAACGAAGATTTGATTTAGATTTGGTTTAATTTGGTTTAGATTGTATCGAGTTTTAAATTGTTTGGAATTTGGGAGATACTTAGTTAATAGGGCAAGTATGATCTTTTTTAATATTAAAATTATTATTTATTATTAAATAACGAACATTTGGTTTAAATTTGGATTAATTTAGTGTAGATTGTATCGAGATTTAAATTGTTTGGAATTTGGGAGATACTTAGTTGATAGATGAAGTAAAGTGTGATCTTTTTTATTATTAAAATTATTACTTAGTTAATAGGTAAGTATGATATTTTTTAATATTAAAATTATTAAATAACGAAGATTTGGTTTAATTTGGTTTAGATTGTATCGAGTTTTAAATTGTTTGGAATTTAGGAGATACTTAGTTGATAGATGAAATAAAGTGTGATCTTTTTTATTATTAAAATTATTTATTATTAAATAACGATCTTTACGAAGATTTGTTTAATTTGGTTTAGATTGTATCGAGTTTTAAATTGTTTGGACTTTGAAAGATAGTTGACAGGTAAGTGTGATTTTTTTTGTTATTAAAATTATTTATTATCAAATAACGATCTTTACGATTTGTTTAATTTGCTTTAGATTGTATCGAATTTTGTTTAGAATTTAGATAGTTTAGAGTTGTTAAGATTAGTCGATAAGGCGAATATGATGATTTTTGAAGCGAAATGAACGTTTAGATGAAATTTTGAGAAATGTTTAATTAACAGAGACGCGATATTTATTTTATTTTGATAAAAATAGAATCGATGCACGCGGACGCGATTAAATAAATTTATCGGTGGTCGAATAAATGAAATTTGATCATCAAATTTTACACGGATCCTCGGTATCGTATTTTCTTTTATTGAATATCGCGTCGATGTTTAAACTTCACGTTCGAAATCGTATAATCTCTCCCATGACAATTTAATTATCATAAAATTATCGAAAGTCACAACAAGGCAAAGAGATTGATCGTTACAAACACATTTACAAAAAATATCCAATAAACAAGCTCAAAACAATTCGATAAATTCGCATATAATTTCGATTCGATTTTTATTAATATATCTATTAATCCAAATCAATAACAAAAAAATTATATTCCACCATCTATTGAAATCATCAACTCTGAAAATACCGAACCGTCTCTCCCTCTCTCTTTCAAAAAAAAAAAAAATTAATAACGATTCAATCGCAGTGTTTAATCGTCCGCATTTACTCGTTATAATTTCATTTCTCTTTTAAAAAAAAAAAAAAAAAAAAAAAGAATGTCTCTCCACTTTACGAGTACATCAGCCGCGATGAAAACGTTATAATTATCCGTGTTAAACCCGTGCTCGACGCGCGACACTGGTCGGCGAACGCGTTAAATGAACCCGAAATTATTTTATTTTGAACAAATATTTCGGCTCATTAAGCGGCGCGATATATTTTACATAATGTCATTATGCGTCAGGCCACGGTGAAATTCGTCCTCGCGGCGGAGTTTGTTCCCGCGCAAACAAGTCATCGCTAATTCTCCCGGCGACCATGTCCCACGATTTCCCATAAGAATTACACACACACGTAATGTATTAATACGTGTGTCGGCCCACGCTCTCCCCCGTTAATGAATACGTATCGTCCGCGTTTTACCAGATAGGGCGGTGAACACTCTAAACGCGTGAAAACGAGACTATTGACCCTTGGTCCGTTTCAGACCTTCCTTCCTTCATGGCAACGGATATCATTGCGATAAATACTTCTCGCTTGGAACTGTTAATTTATATATATATATATATCAAAGCTATTTTTGCTATTTTTGCTACTTTTTTCTTCTGTGCAATTTACGAGAATCAGAATTATAGAATGCACGAAAGCTGATTAGTTTTTTTCTTTATGGTTCTTCGTTGAATTATAGCTTGAAATTTATTCGTGAATTTGTGAGGGTCAGATTTGAGGAATAATAATAAAATTCGAATTAATAATAAAACTGACAATAAATATAAATAGAAATGTGAAAAAGTAATTTCATTCACTGACACTAGAGAAAGATCTGAAATGTCTAAGTCCTCGACAATAAATCGTCAACAAAAGCTTCCTTCGCTTCTAATACCGAATTACTTCATCAATCGTCGATTGGAACGAGACAGGGCAACGAAATCGCGCTATCAAGCCTAAAGAGACCTAAATTCCGCTTGATCGAAGCGAAGGCCGGGAAGATCTTCCTATTCAATTTCACCGGTCACCGTGATACACCGTTGCCCGTCTTGTCCTCCGTTCTCAGGATCGTGGAAATGGTCCCCATGAGGCGGGTCTGACCGATGACCGTTGGAGGGCGGCCTACAGATAGCAACCGCTCACACACAGTTGTCGTGGACAAAAAGATCGGGCCTGCAGGCATTTGGCCAAACGAGCAGGCCTGGCCTGAGAGATAGAGAGAGAGAGAGAGAGAGAGGTGGTCACAGGATCCTCATGCAGTGAAATTGATGGCCAGGACAGAAGTTTAGTGGCCGTCTATATATCTCGGTGAACGAGGCAAGAAAAACGGTGGAAATAGGGGGGAGGGAAGGGAGAGAAGAGGTCACCCTGATCGAGTCTCGAGGCTTGTAAAAGTATCCGACACAGGATGAGACTCGCCACGATATTTATGATATTTTCGAAACAGGAATACGGGGTGAATATTTATCACGAATGATCGAATTATGAATAGAAACGTTAACACGACAGTTTGGTGAGCAATAAATGTTTTAATGCGGCGATCGAGTGATCGAGTTTTGAATAACAAAGGTTCGAATCGAAGCAATTGAGCAACTATTTATTCAACCGAATTTTGAATAATAATAGTTGAATTTCAATGAACGACAAGTATGGATATTCGATGGAAATTTAGAAGAAGATAATAAAGATTTGAATGGAAGCAATTGAATTCTGAATAATAGAGTAATAAAGGAACAATTCTACCAAATTTTAAATAATAATAAAGATAATAAAGGTTTGAATGGAAGCAATTGAATTCTGAGCAATAGAACAATAATTTAACAACTTTTACTGAATTCTGAATGATAATGATTTTAATAATAGGCTGAATTTCAATGAACGATAAGTATGGATTCGATGGAAATTTGGAAGAAAAAGTTTCAATAAAGATTTGAATGGAAGCAATT
>NW_006263371.1:1656293-1666191 GCF_000469605.1 Apis dorsata
TAATGGAAATTTGAAAGAAAAAGTTTCACGTGTAATAATAAAAATTTGAAATGCAATTGAACTCTGAGCAAACTCTGAGCAATAGAACAACAATTATTTAACAACAATTCCATCGAATTCTTAATGATAATGGTTTTAACGATAAATTTAATTTTCAATGGAAAAGTATAATTATTCGTGATTCGATGAAAATTTAGAAGAAGACAATAAAGATTTGAATGGAAGCAATTGAATTCTGAGCAATAGAGCAATAGAACAACAATTCTACCAAATTTTGAATGATAATGATTTTAATATAATTGAATTTCAATGAATGACAAATATATTCGTGATTCGATGAAAAATTAGAAGAAGATAATAAAGATTTATGAATGGAAGCAATTGAATTCTGAACAATAGAGCAATAGAGCAACAATTCTACCAAACTCTGAATAATAATAAAGATAATGAAAATTTGAATCGAAGCTTTGAATTGAACTCTGAGCAATAGAGCAATAATTTAACAACTTCTATTGAATTTTGAATGATAATAATTTTATTGACAGACTGAATTTCAATGAACGACAAGTATGAATTTAATAGAAATTTGAGAGAAAGAAAAAGTTTCACATATAATAATAAAGATTTCAATCGAAGCAATTGAATTCTGAGCAATAGAGCAATAGAGCAACAATTCCACCAAACTCTGAATAATAATAAAGATAATAAAAATTTGAATCGAATTCTGAACAATAGAGCGATCATTTAGCAACAATTCTATCGAATTCTGAATGACAATAGTTTCAACAATAACTGAATTTCAATGAACGACAAATATATTCATGATATTCGATGAAAAATTAGAAGAAGATGGCAGCACGTGTTCGATGGAAATTTGTAAGAAGAGTACGTTTCACGTAAGATCTATCCTCTCTTAAACCCTCCCTGACGAGGCAAGTATCGTGGTTATCGAGCTCGAGGAACTCAGCATCGATAACTATCGAGCTCTATCCGACAAGGAAAGACTGTAGAGAGGAACGAAAGAGGAGAGGGTGATGAAATGGGAAAGGGATCGATGCTCGGTCATTCGAGAGAGAAAAATCCTGGCCGTGTCCCGAGTCGAGCCTCTTTTCTGTTCGCGGTAATCTCGATGGGTTTGTGCGCAAAAGGAGGAGCTCGAGATCGGTCACCACGGCTGCTGAGGCAGGGAGGGAGGGGGATCTTAAATCGTCGTCGCATGAAATCGCCCTTGAAAGCAGCCGCCGTCTCGAGAACCGAGCCGGCCCCGGTGTGGACAGGCCAGGTTCCACAGTGGCTCGAGGAAAACGGTGAATACACATTGGTAATTCCTTACGTACGATGCTTCGTGAATGTTATTGAATACGTCTAGACTGCGCGTTATCGGGGAAAAGGAGATACGCCCTCCTTCCAGCAAGCAATGTCGTGAGGAATATCAGGAATATCGAGAATTTATATATTTGTTAAAATGAAATATATTCGAATGAACAATAAACGAATATGTTGAGAATTAAAAGAATGCAAAGTTTCTAGTGATAATAAACTGTCCTTATAGACGTATACCGGGGAGTTTAGTTTAATTAGAATTCTTGTTACAGATCGTTGTCCTTTACACGTTGAAAATGTTCATTCTGCATTTTCTGTTTATTTGCGCTTTTATCGCTCCTTTGGAAAGCTAGTTACAAATCATACTTTCGTAAATATACAATATGTCCACAATTGCCCGTATTGTTGTACCCTTTGTAACAGGATTTTCCTTTGCTCGCAAGAAACAAAAGCACGATTGATTACAGTTTTCCATTCCAATGGAGGAGCTAAGAACTAATTACCGGGGCGAATGGATTGGTTGGGGAACAATGGAGGTGTACAATGATAAAGCCAACTACACCGGCAATAAGCGTACAAAGTAATATTGGATTGTTTGGTAACGTTTCTGATCGTCTGTTGACGATGTTTGCGTGTTTGGACAAGAAGACTTATTAAAACTTGCTAAAACTCGAGGGACACAATTGCCGAATTTATGCACAAATTGTTCGTTTAGATGGAATATGTAAAGAGAAATATTTGGGGATGGATAACCGGTGGTTTCAATTCTTTTTTTTTTAAATTTGATTACGAATCTCTAGGATAACTCGGTGCAATGAATATCGAAATTTATTTTCTACGTCACTTCTTGTAAATAGATTATCGATATTTATACCACGTCTATAGGAAATTTCAGTGTATAAAATGCAAATATAACGTGGAAAAGTGTACAAACAAGTCTCAACTTTATAAAATATTTATAAAGTGAAACGAATCTCAAATTTCGAAATTCAATATCTTTGAATCTGTCCTGTTTAAAATTGGATTTTTTTGTTTTTTTTCTTATTTCTAGATACGAGATTTTCCGTTCCTCGGAAAAAATGTCAAAATAAAGAGAAAAGAAAAAGAGATTAAATTATCAAATTTCAATTTTCAAATATTCCCCCTCTTGTTCCATCGATCGACTTTTATGGGATCGATCCAATGCCAAGTTTGTCTTGCCTTCACGATGCATTCTACGTTTAAAGGATCGCCTCCTACGAGGGCGATTTCTCTGCCTCTACTGCTTCCTTGGGACCAATTGTTCACCACTATGAATCTCTTACGAATCGACATTACACTTTTATTCGAAGCTGTTCGAATAAACTATGGACAAACAATAATTCTCTCTCTCTCTCTCTCTCTCTCCTCTCCGATTCTTCTTCGTATCTCGCTAATAAATTGGCCAAAATTCCATCGATTGCGGAAAATGTGGCTCCAAGTTTCGCAATAATTAATAATCTGTTCTGAAGAATCTCGTTAAAAAAAAGAAAAAAAGTTTAATTTCGATTTCAATTTATCCTCAAACTTTGTAACGTCTCAAATAAATTTATATCGTCAAATAACGAAAAGAAACGCTTGTTGTTGTTCGTATGGGGGCATCGTTCGTTGAAAAAAAAAAAAAAAAGAAAAAAAATCGTTCGCGGGCTGAATGCAAGCCGACGTTGTTCCAACGTTTCCAATTAAATCAAAATCGTAGGACAAAAAGAGCAATACGGCGGATATATCCCAAGCGTGAAGCGTTTAAATGGCCGTGGGTAGAGCTTTGTCATATTTAACGATGACCGCAGCGCCACTTTCGCCCCAGCGACGTTTTAATATTTCAAATTAATGTAGATCAACGAAACGCTCGCCCGACGAGAGAGGAACATATTTGACCGCGAAAGATTAAATGGTTTCCCGTTACATCGTTATGCTTTCAGTGGTATACGCAACGCGTTTATGCGACCTTTCTAATATGACGAATTAATTTGGCAGCGAACGGATGTGAAACTTGGTGGGGAGGAGAGTGGATGAAAAACGCGTGCACAGCTTTGGAAAAGGTTCAGACGATCTATTGTCATTCCGTTGGAATGATAACGATATTATATATCGACATCGAGCTTGTATTTCCGAAAATTTTTTGATCGGTTCGAAACACTGTTCGATTCCGTGTACATATTTCGTGGGCAGAGAATTTGTTGGAAATAGGGATAAAGTGATGATAATTAGTAGATTTGTTAAGATTATATCGGTTGATTTATCATAGGTTTCGTGTTTTATTCCTCGTTTCATTTTTCATTTCAAATATTATTTAACGGGAATATTATGTGTGTGTGTGTATGTTTGTGTGTGTGTACGATGGTTGACCGATGGGTTCGAAAGATAGTTTGAGAATAACCCGCGAAGGATTAAATTGTCAATTTTCATCATTTCGAATTCGTTCCTCTGTTATTCGCTTGATATCATTCTCTATCACGCGTGACGTTCATTTCGTTGGAAATTCGTTCGATAAAAGTAATTTATATTACTATTACATATATTAGTATTTCGAGTGATTGCTTTTGTATCATTTCGTACGGATGTTAAATAGATAATTAGTAATTCAATTTTGTTTATTTAACCGATTGTGCCCGCCAATTTTGATCGGATAGTTTAATCCGTAATTATGAATTTGTAATTTCGAGTTGTTGGATAGTTTTATTCCTTTTTAAAAATATCGATAATAAATAAATATTCGAGAGAATACACGTATATACTTAAATCTTCTCGAGTTGTCAAAACACAAGCAGAATTCCAAGAAAGAATTTCTTCGACAGAGTAATTTTTTCCTCGATCGTTTTCTTGACCGACATTTTAGAATCTAAACAATTCGATATGCCACAGTGCCGACAGTGAAGAAAGCTCAGGAAGAAAGAGTTTCGCGCGAAGGGACAGAGGCAAGTTTGTTTGCGGACCAGCAAACTGCAGATATTACGTCCAAGGATCGAAGAAGCTTCCTGTTTCTCTTGCTGCTAGGCTCACAGTTTTTCGCGAACATATGTCGATCCTTGGCCCAAACGTCCACAAGATTTTCCCGTTTTCTTGAGAACATCGTGTCCTCGAGCTACGAGGATTCGACGCGTGTATACCGTGTTTGCACGTGCGTATTTGTGCCGAGAGTCGGTGTGTTTCGCCTGATATCTGGTTGAGACGAACATGATACAACACCTATCGGAAACAATATACACATAGGATTCAATAAATCTTACTGACGCATGTAGAAAAGTTAGAAGAAAAGAATCGGTGAACTGTTCAAACTAGAATATTTAAAATATATACATTTGTTTCGAGAGTTAAAAAATACGAAGATATACGGTCATATATTACGTAGTATTTCATCTATGGAGTTATCTGTCCGTGCATGTAGACCCCGTTTGTACATCCGGTAGAATAGATTGTCCGTGCATGTGGACCCCGTTTCACTTTCTAATCGATATGCTAGAAAAATTAAATAATACACATTCAGAATTGAAAATTGAAACTTTTATTTCTATAAAATATCGAAAAAAAAAGTTGTTTTCTTTTTTTAATTATTTTTCTATATAGTAATATTTTATTATAATAAACGCATATTATTTTTAACTCTGTTTTGTATCAATTTCGTGATATCGCAATAAAATACAAGTATAATCGAGAAATATATCGGCAATTATATTTGTCTTTATCATTTCATACAAAAAATTGAAAGTATATACGTAAATATAATATCTCTACTGAAACTATTGAGGAAACGTGCTAGTCCGATGTTAGAGCTACTTACTAGATTTTGAAACGCTAAGATACGAGCAAGATATTTCGCTTAGCGATCATATCGCGAATATTCTTAAATATGATTATATACTTGACAAATTTTCTTATGTTGCAGGGTTTGCCAGTTTGAGTTTACAATGCGGTGATTTCAGGGAGGAATAAAACATCTGAGGAAAACTAGAGTGTAGCGTTACAAGTGGTGAGTTTTTCTTCTAAATTTAAATTATTGATCATAATATTATAAATATTTTAATCTAAACTCCAATTTAATGTTAGAACTTAAAACGTTTATAAACTTCTATTATCACTATTATTATTATCATTTCTCCAGAGAAACCATAGAGTAAGTAATTAAAAAATTTATTTTTTATTTCTTCTTCCACAAGGTTTATCGCAAAGTACTGTGAACATTTACGAATTGATCCTCTTCGTCGAACATTTAATTATCCTTTTATCCAATCCAATAAAGAAAGCATAGACATTAACATCTCGTAATCTCTATCTTCTCTATACAGAAGAGAAGAAAGATATTCCTCTATACAGAAGGGTACCATATCGAACGAAGCATCGAGTTAAAACTTTTTCCATCCCTCCCTCTCTCTTTCTCCCCTAAGGCAAGTTCCGTTGCCACGGACAAGGAACGGCGGCCGGTCAGAAATTATTTTGAAATTAGAGATAAAAGTGATTTAGATGATAGAAATGGATAGCTCTGTTTGAATCCCATCGCGGCTTTATTTATTTCCATCCAACGAAATATTTTGATCTCGTTCAAGCCCCTGGCTATCTTACACACTCGCCATTTCGCACGGTGTGGGGAAGAAGGGAAAAAGCATAATTTAATGGCGAAGACAAAGTGGAGGGGTTTTGATTAAACTGCCGTTAAGGGGGAAATGAATTTTAAATACAATTCTTCATACATGCGCGAGCAAAGTGGCCGAACAGAAGCCGGAAATGATCGCGAAACTGGCTCCGTTTCGCAGAAATGTTTCCGCGGTTCAGAAAATCCCAAGTCTTTATACTGAATTAATTTTTGCCTGGATTATTATTTGAACGGGATTCCGTTCGTTTTGCTCGAGCAATTTTCGAGAATAAAGCGGAAGAGGTGTTCGCAAATCGTGGCTGTTGTACGTGAAAAGAGATCTGTGTTACTTGTGTGGATTGTTTGGATAATATTTCACTCGAAGGTGTCGAATCAGTTGAAATTGATCGATTTGACGCTTTTTTCGTCTTTGATTAAAAAACGTGCTTTTGATAAAATCGATATTTTACTTTGGTATTCATTGGAAGGAACGATCTATTCCATGCGTGTTTAGATTTCGTTTTTTCATCCTCCATTCACGTGATCGATGAATCACGATTAAAATAATGTTAAAAAAAATTTCTTGTTTGCGTGAAATATTCGAAGAAAAATTCGTTTTTCGTAAAAATTTTTTTAAGAATGTCAGAGACGCGATTATGGATATACATACATACAATTATCGTATACATATGTTATCGACGATATTAATTTGATCCTATTAGAATTTAATAGGAAATTTTATTTAAGCGATGCAAATTCGAAGCTACTCTTATCGCAATTGCGATCTTTCGACATCGTGGATTTTCGTTCGTATGTTTATACCACGAATGATATTATCGTGTGATCCATTTACCGAAACGCGAAACGTATATCTTGATTTTACATCGAATTTACGTTGGCTTATGACAAATTCGCTGTGAACGCAGCGTGAGGGAATTTATGTGAAATAATTTAAGCCGGCCCTTAAAATCGTGCAATTCGAATCGAATATGGAAATCGAGCCCGCGATACAACGGCTATTGAGCTTTCTATTAAAGAGCTTTTTTTGCTCATTCCCTGTGTATCTCATTTTTCATCGCGAAAAAATTCTGATTATCTCACTTTATCCGCGAAATTTTTCCCCTAATTGTTTTTACTCTTTCGATATAGGTTGATTTAACGAATAATGAGAACCAATGAGAATTAATAAAAGTATCCTCATAGATATCCTCAGTCATACTTTTTGAAATTTTTAGATCAAATCGCGTGGAAAATTCGCGAGGAAAATCATTCGAAGAAAATTATTAATAATTTGATAGTAATTATTTATTATTTATCGTATAAAGAAATTCCAGCAATTAAAAGTCTCTCTCTCTCTTTCTCTTTTTAAATTTATTTTTAATTTAATTCATCTTCTTTTTTTATCATCCCAAATTAATTATTAAATATCGTTATTAAATCCCTCTTTGGATATGTATAAACTGGACATTAATATACACTTTAATATATATTAATTAAACGAAATAAAATCAAAATTAGAGTTAATATCGATTTTATCGACGCGACTTTTCAACATATAAAATGTACATACATATATATATATATACACATATATATTATGAAAATGAAATTAAAATATGAATAAAATTCATATTAATCAAAATCATTTCTTCCGTGCAAAATTTCAATATTCGCTCCAACTATAATATATAATAAATTACAATCTTATCTGAAATCAGTTTTTCGGTGTACAAAATTCAATTCACAATTCCCTCCTGCCTTAACAAGTTAATTACTTAAATAATGTTAACTTAGTTAGGTTCAACAGGTTTTGATTAACGATCGAGAAAAAAACGAGAGGCCCTTCAACACGATTCAAATTCATCCCCGCGAACTCCATTCGTTTCTCCGTTCGCGTTTGTCCTTCGAAACGAAGAAGATTCATTTCCTGCCGGATGTCCCGTAAGACGAAGTTGCGGAGCAACCATCATCCGCTCGCGGGAAGATAAACGCGGTCGGATCGAATGCTGGCTCGATCCCGAGCCACATCTATCCGGCCAACTAATCGATAAGCCTTGTCGTCTTGGCCGAAAGCGAGAGTGGACTGCTTCAAGACGAAGCGATCGCCCGAAAGGAGGCAGAGAGAGAGAGAGAGAGAGAGAGTGGAAGAGGAAGAGGAAGAGGGAAAGGGAAAGGAAGACACGTATCGACGTTCCCCCTCCCCTCACCACGACACTCCTGCATTCCTGTATCGCGTTCCCAAGCGCTTCTGTACGCGCCCGTGACATCGTGTTGCTCTTCCACCCTCGATCGATAACCCGTGACCATCCTTGATTCCGTTCGTTCGTTCCGTGACGAAGAATCTTGGCAGACCTTGGTAGCTGTGCGTAGGTCTGTATTGATCTTCAGTTTGATTGTTAATTTAAATTAAAAGAAAGAAAAAGGAGGGCAAGGTTACTAACAATGAAAAGGGAAACGTAA
This sequence comes from Apis dorsata, assembly GCF_000469605.1. Taxonomy (NCBI): domain Eukaryota; kingdom Metazoa; phylum Arthropoda; class Insecta; order Hymenoptera; family Apidae; genus Apis; species Apis dorsata. Next base: position 1,664,665 of record NW_006263371.1, read on the forward strand.
CGCATTTTATTATTATTATGTTCGAAATGTTACGAGGTGAAGGGGTGAAAAGAAAAAATTCGTTATTCAAGATTCGCGTGTCTGGAAAAAATTCATCGAAATATCAGGGAGAGCGTTGAATATATTTTGAACGTATTTCATACAATTGGTACGAAAACCGTACCAATTTCTCATCTTACGTCAAAATCACAACTTTCCACCCCTGAAAAGATAACACTCTTCTCCCCCTCCTTCCGAATGGACAAACTTTCTCATTTCTCTTCCAAACAGCTGTCCATCTGGCCAGGTCGAAAGCTGGCAATTCCTTCCACCGTCCTTCCATCGATCCTTTGCCCCCCCTCTCTCCACAGTTCTCCATATAAATATACATTCAACCGGGCGAGAAAGGGGGAGGGTCAGACGGACACTTGTTTGAGAACCCCTGAGAAACCTCGTTCCTTCGTTGCTGCTCCGTTCTCGAGCTTCGACGAGAAGAGGATGTCCGGATGGACTGGAGGGAAAGGGGGACCATTGTCTTAATTGAGAGAGAGGTTAATTCGAGACGGACGAGTTCCGAGAGTTATAGACATTCCGTCGTGTTTAGCTTAGACCCTTTCCCTTCGTTGCCCGATAGGCAGACGACGAACACCTGCTGGGTCTCCTTATGTGACGTCCTCTTCGTTTTTCTTCGTTTTTGTAAGATTTACACGTAAGACACCCCTTCCACTCACCTTGGATTGACCGGCAGCCAAAAGGAGCTACGTGTCGTATCCGGCTGCCAGATCATGTGCCGGCCTTGTTAGATCTCTGTTACGACTCACGGGCCACATTTCGTTCCCTGTCTTGTAATTTATCTCTTATCAGAGATAAGTGGTCGGGGCGGTCGTCGAGCTGACCGAGCGATTCCAACAGGGAAAGGAATCTCTTTCTCTCTGATTAAGTTGTCCGAAGTGATTTTTCGAAGGACTTAAGTTAAGACTCGCTATTGTTAACGAAAGAAAGGTTCTCCCTTTTTCTTTAAGAAAAATATTCTTCTTAAAAGTTCTTGGTTACCTTCTTGAATTAATATTGTAAACGAATCGAGTTTCTTTGTGTCAAATTCGTCGAGGGTTAGGTTAGGTTAGATTAGGTTAGGTTAGGTTAGGTTAGGTTGGAGGAATATTCTTCGAAGAGTACTTATTATACTTGCCTTCGTTCACGATCCTTCAAAAGGAGCGGTCCTTTTTTTCATTAATCCCGAAAACCTGTCGAACCGAATCGAATCACCCTCGTCGAGAACGCATGGCCTCGAAAAACGTCGATTACCGCGTCGAAAACACGATTGACAATAGGGGGAGAGAGGTTCATCAGCCCCACGTCTAACCTCCCGACCAGCCACCCTAATTTTCACCGTGAAAACGTGAATTATTTTCTCCTCCATCTCACCCCCGTGGAGGACAAAACTTGGCTCCCTCCCCCCTGTCGTTCCAAGGGTTGTGACCCAAATCATGGCGAAGAACTACTTAGCCCTACCCCAACCGTCCTCTTAGCCCATCTACACCCCCCCCC
>NW_006263371.1:1666243-1668555 GCF_000469605.1 Apis dorsata
AATCTAACTTTTAACGGGGGCTAACGTTGCTCGACGGGCAAGAAATGTCTTCGAGTCGACAGTGGTGGCTACGACCTTAGACCACCGCCACCCCTGCCACGTCTTACCCGAAGGAAAGCACCCTTGCCTCGACGAGCACCCTCGTTGCATAATGTACTCGTTGAAAGGCGCCACGAGGAGGAGGGAGAAGGGGAGGGGGAGAGAGAGAGAGAGAGAGAGAGAGAGAGTCTTGAAACAGAGAGCCTGGGTGGCGCATCCCTCGGCTCGAGGACTCGTCCTCGAGCGATGAGAGAGTGAACTCTTCTTAAGCGAGGGGTTGGGCCCCAAGTTCGAGGCGAGTGGAAAGGGATGAACCTGTATAACCGCCGAGCTGGAATCCATGGCAGTGTGCCTCCGTGGAACGTGATCGAGCATAAGGTAAATTTCGTTTTCGAGAGGAGACGTTGAAGGGCGGGGGTGGATGGACATTGCGATAAGGGAAGTGAAAATTATGCGAATATAGGGATGAAAGGGTTCGTGTTGGATCGATGCACGTATGAACGGATCATTGGTTTTCGATGCTTGGTTCCACGAGGCGAGTTTAGAGAATTCGTTCCTCCAAGTTCAATCTTGGAAAGTGGTCGCGAGGGGGAGGGGGGTTGGGATCAACGCGTTCTTGATGCGATTTGAATTATTTTAAGGAAGATTAAGGATTTTAAATATATGGGTTTGAATTGGATTCATCCAGAAAATTGTGTAATTTTTGACCAAGGTCTACGTCTAATTTATTTGTGTAAATGGGAAAAATATTTGGAGGAAAGAAAAAGAATTAATCTCATTTCATAAAACAGTTGTGCGCGAAATTCCGATAAGACGAAAGAATGCCATTTCGTCCGAGCGACAAATTTTTAAATAAAAGACAGCGGAAGGATATTTCACAGGGACAGAAGAATTTCAATCAATTTATTCCTCGACACTGCAGCTCGTCGTGAAAAAGGTATCCTAGAAGGTATCCAATAACACACGCACCGAGCGTCCACTTTCGTTCGAACATTGCTGACATTCTGAATCCTCCCCTATGGCAAAGGAGATGAGGGGAGGTAGGGGGAAAGAAGAGAGAGAAAGAGAAAGAGAGAAAGAGAGAGAGAGAGAGAGAAATGAGGAAAAAATATCGAGAAAATGATAACGACGCAACGAAATCTGAGACGTGATCAAGCACGTGGGAAATTTCGCTGTGAAAGCAATAGAGGGGCCAAAGAACGATAGTTCATGCAAGAGCGACGAGGATGACGCGAGCTTTCCTTCCGTTTTAGCCGGCCTGCGCTTCCGGAATTCTAGATATCCCTGTTATCGAGTGCTTTTCACTCGGTTCGTCGGGTGTAACGGCTGTCCATCCAGAATTACTATCTTCTCTTTTTTACTTTGAAAAAAATATTTTTCAAGATTCTTCCACTCTTTTTCATTTTTCTTTTTTTTTTTTTAAACGTTCATGAAACGATACATTCCCTTTCAATTACGAAGAGAGTATTTCTTTTTTTTTTTTTTCATCCTTAGTTTCGCCATTGCTGTGCAACATTAATTACTTGTCAAGAAACGATAAAAGTGTGAAGGAAAGCAGAAGATTGAAGCTAAGCAGAAATTTTATTACATTTACATTTCTTGCGATCAAATCACGAAGAGATTCATTAACCGAATCTTCGGTTTTGCAAAAATATTAAAACGTTCCCTTTGAGGGAACGTCTTTCAACATTCTTGCCAATTCTCTCTCTCTCTCTCTCTCTCTCTCTCTTTCATTTTTTGTTAAAACGGACAGGAACAACAGAGAGACGAAGTTAAAAGATTAATAAAAATCTCGTTAAATTTAATTTCCACGATTAAACCCCTACCAGGAGTTTAATTACGCGACATCTCGGCTGCCATGGCGAAAGAATGTTACAAAAAAAAAAAGAGAAAAAGAATTCTTTCGAGAGAGAGAGAGGGACGAAACGACGAAGGACGGATCCGGCCGGAAAGAATAAATTTGGGACAAAGGATGGCTACCGAATTTGTATTTCGTCCGCTACACTCGGCGCCAATTAAATTTTAATGTTATCGGTATTCCTCCGCCTCCTTTAATCAAATACCAGTCGTCCTGCGTCAAAGTAGCCCGGAATCCCTTGAACGAAGGGGCGGCGGAGGGTGGCCTTACAATTAAAACTTTGCCCCCGGCGTCTTTCTCTTTCAACTCTCGTTTCTTTGCCTCTCAGAGCGCAAATAAACTGTTCCCTTGCACCCTCTCTCCTTGTCCCGAGATTTTGTTGTCCCGACGTTTTTTTTTTTTTTTTTTTTTTTTT
>NW_006263371.1:1668875-1673950 GCF_000469605.1 Apis dorsata
GTACAGAGGTTAGGGGAGCGATTACGCGAACGACGAAGGCGCGTAATCGTGGAAAATGTATGATCTCGATTATTGCCACGAACGCTTGTTGTTAAGTCGAGTTGTTGGTCGTAATAAAAGTTAAAGAAGATCGGTAATTATTTTAAAGAAGAGATAAGCTGCCTAACCTAACTTTTCGATGATTAATTTAAACGATCGTTGAATAAAATTTTCGTGATATTCAGTGCAACGAGTTTGAGATATATATATATATTAAAAAGTCATCGATATCGAAGATAATTTTTGAAATATAGAATAATCAATTCTCTCTTTTTATATTCGTTTAAAAATTCGTCTCCAAATTTTTCTTTGAACGTATTAAGCGTTTCGAGAGCGCTATCAAAAATCAATTGTGCGCGAGAATAACGTTTGGATAAGTGTTTCTTCGATGTATCGTCGGCCGGCAAATCTAGTGAAAATCGGTTGTTTTGAAGTGACAGGCAGGTGCCATCGGAAGAGGTCCATTGTCCCTAGGGAATCTAATTTTAGAGAGCGTGGCGAGGCGCCACTTCTGCGACAATACCGACCAAGTTCTGGAGCGGAACAAGCACGACTAATATCTAATGCGACCTCTCGTGTTCCATACACGTCAGGCTTAAAAGCAAATCTTCGTTTCACACGTTTCGCACCCTTCCTGTCCGCGTTTTTGATGCGTCTACGCGCCCCGTCCTCTCGTGTAACTCGAAATACAACCCTTCCCTCTCTCTGTTAATCCACTTTTAATTTAATCTATCTAATATATTTTATTCAACAATCAGAGAGATCATTATTTTTCTTCAATTTCGTTGACTCTTCCCAAATATCCTAAATATTACTCACACTCAGAAATATCGATGATCAGAACTGGCTTAACTTAGCTGAGGATCAAAATAAGATCCAAAATTCGATCTTGTCTAATCTAGGGAATTTTCTTATTCCTCGAAACATCACATTTCGAGCATGATCTTTGCCTTTCGAGTCACACAAAAGTCGAACTTTTGCCGATTCTTAATCGTCTTTAACGGCCCCCAAATTAACTCAGCAGGACAGCCTCTTCCCTCAAGGAGGGAAATACTTAGCGTCTGGGGGAAAGCTGGTTATTTTTACCTCCTCTAGGTAATGACAACAACGGGGAACGTCTGCCGGATCGAGCAGACGGCTCTCCACTCTAGCGCAAGGGACGGGAGATCGTAACGAGAGTTGTTGCGGAACTGTGGCCAGAATGACTCAGGGGGGAAGTAGAAGTTTTTTTTTTTTTTACGAGCCCTCGTTGCGTTTCAAACGTTTCAACGGTTCAACCCCGCAAACGCGTTACGTTTCTTCGGTTGTTAGCTACCATTCTCTTCCTATTTTCTTCCTCCTCCGCTTATGAATCAGCCACGCATCGTTAACGCTCGCGACAAATCGTCACCAACCTTTAACGTACCTTACCTTCTCTCTTTTTCTTTGTGATGAGGGGGAGGGGTAATGGGGGAGCGAGCATGATGGATATCTCGAGTTTCTTAACGGGAGTGTTATGATGGGAGCGGGGAGAGCCGGAAGAAAGTTGTCTTATCAAGGTGAAAATATCTTTAGATAGAGAAGATGTTGAAAGATTAATGCAACGAGTTATTATGAGTGGATTCGATTGTGAATGGAAATTGATACTTTTGATAGGGTATATTGATTCTCGATAAGTACGAAAAGTACGGTTATGAAATAGGGGAAAAATGGCAATGAAATGGCTGGTCGATACTTGTACTGGATGCGTGCAAAAAACAAATACATGAAAAATGGTTTTTTAGAAAATTCAATATGTTAATTAATTATTCGAGAATCAAATAATTCCAACTTTTTCTAATACTAGTCCATAATTTAGACTAGGGACTTAATAGTCGAAGTTATGAATAGAGTTACTTCCATAAGTTACTTTCATAATTTATTGTTCAAAATATAATAATTGGAATAATTGCCAAATGGCCAAGATGAAAAATGAATCAACTATAATAGTTATGAATAAATGTTATTTAAGTATTTTAATAAGTAATTATTCGAGCTAACTTTATTCAAGATTTTTAATTTTTCAACGGGTTAATGCCCAATTCTGATTCCAACAATATAAAACCAAATCAAACTCATACAGAAGATTCGATATCTTCTTAAATCCACTTGAATCCCGTCAAAATGTTACTTAAACATTCTAATAAATAATTACTTGAAGTAATTTTATTTGAAATTTCTAACTAGTTACTTTTCCAACAATACAAAACCAAATCAAACTTATACAAAAGATTCGATATCTTCTTAAATCCACTTGAATTCTGTCAAAATGTTACTTAAACATTCTAATAAGTAATTATTTGAAATAATTTTATTCGAAATTTCTAACTAGTTACTTTTCCAACAATACAAAACCAAATCAAACTCATACAAAAGATTCGATATTTTTTTAAATCCACTTGAATCCCGTCAAAATGTTATTTAAACATTCTAATAAATAATTACTTGAAATAATTCCATCCGAAATTTTTTAATTTCTAAGTTACTTTTTCAATAGATTAATGTCCAACTCTGATTACAACAGTACAAAACATAGTCAAACCGAGTTAATCCATAGATAGAAAACTCACTATATCTTCTTCTCAAACTAAATCGACTCGAATCTCATCTAAATGTTACTTAAACAAATAATTATTCGAATTAACTCGAATTAACACTCGAGATTTTTAACTTAATTACTTTCTCAACTAGTTGTTACCTTCTCAACGGATCAATGCTCCGAAACATCCGACGTACGAAACGTAGCCAAACCGCATAGAATCTTCCACAATATCTTCTTCTCGGACTAAATCCACTCGAATCCCATCAAAATCCACTGGTCAACCTAGGATTCTGGAGCAGACCATTCGTTTCCCTGTGCACCTGGGGACCGATCAGACGATCGATACGAAGGCCTACGGGTCTCTGAACCACCATCCAGCTCCTATGAACGTCTCGAAATCGATGCCTCTGATTCACGTAGCTGGGTGGAGGTGAATCGGTACACACACACAGTAGTGTGAGGGGGCGAGTGCGACGTGTCGGTGGCTCGGAGCGGTTGCAAATTGAAGAAAGCAATATCGGTGGAGGGGAGGGAGGGAGGGAGCCGGCCTTTAATACCCCTCGCTCTCGGCTATCCCGAGAGGAACCCTCGCGGCCCGGTTAATCCGGAGTCAGCTGCCGGCAAGGAATGGAAGCCATTCCGGTAGGCCGTGGCTGATATCCGCCACCTGGCAATATTTCAACCGTCCACCCGGCCGGGATAACGGATCCACTCTTTGTCCGTGGTGGTAATGGCGGAACCGACGATTCCGCCACCGGCCAATTAGAGACGATCTTGCTCCGTTCCTTGTCGCGCTCCACACCGAACGAAGTCGAATCAACCTTGGAAAAAAACTCCTCCTCTTCTTCTTCCGAAGAAAATCGAGGGAAGGGAATTCGGGTGTTTCGTTCTCTGCGAACGATTCTCTGGATCGTCCTTTTTCTTTCTCTAGAATTGATTCTCCAATCTCGAATATAAAAAGCGTAGGAAAGAAGAGTTTTGAGGGGGGAAATTATGCGTACAATGTGTGCACAATCGAGAAACGAGCGAACGAAATTTTCGAACCGATGATCGAAAGATCCGGAGAAGGAAAACAGGTTGAAACAGTGCCAGCTGCCGAGTATCGCGGCTACGCTATCCGAGTAGTTTTATCTCTCCCCGCCACCTGCTCTCCAACTCGCCGACCATTCAGTTTTCATCGGGACTCTAACTAACCTATCCCTCGCTCGAAATCCTAGCTGGAAAGAAATACTCCCTACCTACTTTCCACTCCACTCTAAAACTCTACACTTTTCGCCAGTGGATTGAGAATCCTCTGTTTCACCTTCTACGATCGAATTCGCTTCTAAACCACGCCCACCCCCCTGCGCTTCCCCGCATTTATTTCATTACCATCCTTCAGAGTCCAACCTCTCTCTTCCTCTCGTCTTCTCGATGAAAGATCCTTGAGAATTTGCGCATCGAGAAATTTTATGCTGGTTTTGTGGATTCGAAAATTTGTGCCCGTGCAAATTTTAGATATTCGAATTTCGATGAACTCGATACTTGTTCGAATCCGAAGGATACGAGTTCGATCCTCGAAATCTTGGAGGATCTTGGAGATCGATCACATTCGAAATTCTAGGGAGAGAGGGTGTACGGTGATTTTGCAACGGGTTTAATATTCAGTTTAAATATTCATGAGGAAGGGACTGGAGATATCGCGTCTCCTGGGTCCTCGCCGATGCTTATTTTCGAGGCTTCGTCGCGCTTGTTCGGTGCATGCAACGAACGAAAGGTGTTTTTTAAATTTCATAAGGGATTCGCCGGCTAAAAAACGGCACGTAATTTCCTCCGAAAAGCGACCTTCCGCCCTCTCCCTTTTTTTATTCGCTGTTAACTTCGGGAGAATGACAATGATTCTCCTCCCCCCTGCGGGGACGAAAGGCCTTGTATCTCCGTTATCGTTGAAATAAATATTCATAATGAATGGAATATGCCTGCGAACTCGGCGAAATTTAAGTGTAATTCACGTGAAATACAAAGTTTTTCTCGTTTCTTTCTAAACATATCCGATATACGTGTAATACTTGGAATGTATTTATTTGCAAGATAAAAATTTTTATCCGTCGTTATTTGATAAAAAATTATCAAAATGAATTATCATTTGAAATGTAATATAAGTATAATATCTTTGACTCATTTATCACCAAGTTTTATATTTTCCACGTTCAACTCGTTTGGATCGTAGTCGAAATGACTTCTGACTAATTCCACATTATCAAATATATATAATTTTCATTGTTTGATATTTGAAAAATTATCAAAATTATCATTTGAAATATAATAGTTATCCTCGATTCATTTACCACGATTTTTCCCATTTTCAACTCAACAAATCAAATCAGAACTAAAATGACTTCTGAAATTCCACATTATCAAATATCTATAATTGTTTGGTATTTGAAAAATTATCAAAATTGTCATTTGAAATATGATATAAATATAATATCTTTGA
>NW_006263371.1:1673971-1679913 GCF_000469605.1 Apis dorsata
AATTTATCATGAACTTCTATATTTTCTTCGTTCAATCCAACAAATCAAATCGTAGCTGTCAAATGACTTCTGCAATTCCACATTATCAAATATCTATAATGTCATTGTTTGATATTTGAAAAATTATCAAAATTATCATTTGAAATATAGTATTTATTCTTGATTTATTTACCATGAATTTTTTTATTTTTTATGTTTAATCCAATAAATCAAATCGTAACTGTCAAATGACTTCTATAATTTCATATTATCAAATATCTATAATGTCATTATTTGGTATTTGAAAAATTATCAAAATTGTCATTTGAAATATGATATAAATATAATATCTTTGATTCATTTATCATGAACTTCTATATTTTCTATGTTCAATCCAACAAATCAAATTGTAACTGTCAAATGACTTCTGCAATTCCACATTATCAAATATCTATAATGTCATTATTTGGTATTTGAAAAATTATCAAAATTGTCATTTGAAATATGATATAAATATAATATCTTTGATTCATTTATCATGAACTTCTATATTTTCTATGTTCAATCCAACAAATCAAATTGTAACTGTCAAATGACTTCTGCAATTCCACATTATCAAATATCTATAATGTCATTGTTTGGTATTTGAAAAATTATAAAAATTATCATTTATCAAATATAGTATTTGTTCTCGATTCATTTATCATTAATTTTTCCATTTTCTTCGTTCAACTCAACAAATCAAATAAACTGTGAAATGAGTTCTGCAGTTCCACATTATCAGGTGTCTATAATTGGCGAATTACTTTTACATATAAAAAAAAAAAAATCAAACCTGTTGGTACCTCGAGGAGAGGAATGTCATAAGAAACCGGTCTATTTCCTCTTCACGTGGAAGGAACCCATTTTCGAAAGTGACTAATCCATAAAAATGCATTTCTCTCGGCACAAAGGATGGATGCCCCGGTATTCATACTTGCATCAGCGACGTCAGAAAGATTAATGCCTCGCTCGCGGCGAGGATAGCGGCGTTTTTTTCCTTCCTCTCCACCTGCTCTCACCCCTCTCCTAAATCCTTCCTTCCTTCCTTCCTTCCTTTCTTTCTTTCTTTCTTTCTTCCTTCTTTTTTTATTACTATATATATATTTTTTTTTCAATGCGAAGAATGCGAATATAAACCGATATCCGGAAAAAGCACTTTTCAGCCGGAAGAAATTACATTCCCCGCTCCGTATTTCACGGATTCCTTCATTTGCATAAAAATCTTGATAACGAAATATCGCAATCCGTATTTCTTTGCGTTCAGCTCCGCTTCTAAACTTGCTTCCGGTCCCAGTGTTTTCAGACGGCGAAGCATCTGAAAAAGATCGTTCTCCTTCCTTTCGAAATTCCGCCTACATTTCCTTTTAATGGATGTTTTCAGAGGGAATTATTTTTCGCGGCCAAGTTTAAATTTTCGTTTTCGAAGGGATAACGATTTTAGGTTGACGAAGAGGAGGAGTTGAGTCTGATGGAGAGCAGAAATTAAGACTTCTACCCATTTCTGACTTTCATATCTCTATATCAATCCCTTTTTCTTTATTTACTTTTGCTTCAATTCCTCCTCCAAAATTCCTTTGTTTTCGTACAACTACACCTCCTAATTCGTGTATCACGCTACCACGAAAGATTCGTTCGAAGGGACGGGAAGAGACAGCATCCATCTTCGTTCCAAGGTATTCCAAACACTCGAGCTCGATTGCGTAGTCGTCGAAAAGCGTCAAAGATGACACGAACGAATTTCCCGCCCTTCAAACGGCAAACAATTCGGGCGGAAAGCTCAAGATGGCCGAGGATCAAAGGAGGAGACGAGGAGGAGGAGGAAACGAGTAGCCATAAATCACTATTAAATCTTGAAAGGATGGAGTCCGTGGTTTGTTCAGTAATCTATCAGGACAGTGTGCCTGATATAACGGCCGAGTAATTGCGGCTAGCATACACGTAGAGAGAGAGAGAGAGAGAGAGAGAAAGAGAGAAAGAAAAAGAGAGAGGGAGAGAGAGAGTGGTTCGATCGATCCGAAATTCGTTGTGCGCCTAATGACCACGCAAACGACGCGTAACCTACGCTCCCAACGTGCTACTGAATTTATAATCGCGTTATTTATGTTTGCATGGCCGATGGAAGTGGCCATTCGTCCCATTCGGCCGGCTATGACGCTGTCACTCCTCCTCTCTCGTCTTCTCCTCGTGGAAAGAAAGAAAAGGTATGTGCTCATCGAGAGTCGAAATTAGATTTCAACCTGTCATTCCCTTTCAACTTAGATCCCTAATTGGATGGATACTTTTGAATTATTCAATGCATTGGGTTATTCTCTCTTTGCCTCGACTTTGGTGTTAAGAGATAATAGAAATTTTAGAAGGTTAATCTAATTAATCTTGGGGAACGGGGTTAATTAGGAATATATGGAGACTGGAAATTTAGGACTGATTGGAAACTCGGTCAATTATCTGCTTCCCTATATATATATAAAATGTATTGTTGGAATTAGACACATAGAGTAGAACGTAGAATCTTGGTGATAGAAACTGTAGGAACTCGATCTTCCTGATTAAGAATTTCGCGAATCTTTATTATCTCTGATGCTGATTAATCTCGCCATCTTTTCGATTTCTTGATAAGATCGGTATAAGTAATAAAAATATTTAAGAATTTTGAAATAATGTGAAATTTGTTTGATCTTTATCATTTCTGATGATGATTAATTCTGCCATTTTCTTGATCTCTCGACAAGATCGGTATAAGCAATAAAAATATTTAAGAATTTTGAAATAATGTGAAATTTGTTGCATCTTTATCATCTCTGATTATATTTAATCCCGCCATCTTCTTGATCTCTCGATAAAATAGGCAATAAGAAATAAAAATATTTAAAAATTTTGAAATAATGTGAAATTTGTTGCATCTTTATCATCTCTGATTGTAATTAATCTCATCATCTTTTTTATCTCTCGACAAAATAGGCAATAAGGAATAAAAATATTTAAGAATTTTGAAATAATGTGAAATTTATTGAATCTTTATCATTTCTGATGCTGATTAATCCCGCCATCTTCTTAATCTCTCGATAAAATAGGCAATAAGAAATAAAAATATTTGTGAATTTTGAAATAATATAAAATTTGTTAGATCTTTACCATCTCTGATACTGATTTATTCCGCCATTTTTTTTGATTTCTCGATATAAGGGATAAAAATATTTATGAATTTTGAAATAATGTGAAATTTATTGCATCTTTATCATCTCTGATTATATTTAATCCCACCATCTTTTTGATCTCTCGACAAAATAGGTAATAAGGAATAAAAATATTTAAGAATTTTGAAAATGTGAAATTGGATCTTTATCATTTCTGATGCTGATTGTATTCAAGGAATAAAAATATTTAAAAATTTTGAAATAATGTAAAATTTGTTGTTGGAGTTATGAAACGACGTCCTGTCATTTTCTGAAACAACTTGCAACGACTCGATTGCACCGCGTCTAACAGCGATTCTAATAAGATGGATTTGACGCTAGCACATCGAGACAATGTTTCAATGGGCTATTTGCAAGTAAGTACAGTTCTCCTCCTCCAAGGAGCAAGGAAGTTGAGCAAGGAGGGGAGGGGGAAATCAGAAGGTAGTTTAAAATTCACGGCTACGATAAAACCTTTGGAATTTCTCTTCTCGCTTGTGAATGAAGCGGTCGAACTTCGAAGAACTTCTGTAATTTTCGAACTCGCAAGATATTAGAGTTACTCGAATCCTCGAGAACCGGCAACCTTTGGATTGTTCTGTTGGACTTTGAACTTGTTGTTGCCTCGAAAACTCATGGATTCCTCGAATGTTCTTGCACGTTTGATTGTTCCATCCGATAAAATTTATTTATACTTAACCAACTTCAAAAGTCAGCCAAATTGCATCATTCGTTCCGAACGTGTTAATCTTCGATCTGCCTCTTACTTTTGAAAAATTCATCAATTAACCAAAAGTATCCAAAAAATTTGAAATCTCAATATAAAAAGATCTCATAGAGAGCCACATTTCCAACTTCCAATTTTCTATTTTTCTTTACCAATGTACAATTTTTTGGGCAAGATCCATCATGGACTTTGCTCCAGAACAGAATAGAAAACCGGATGACCGGAAGGACGAAATCGTTCGAGTTCGAAAGTTGTTTTCTTTTTCCCCTCCCGCGTTCTTATTTTTCATCAATTTCGTCGACCGGTTAATTAAGTTAATTCGAGAAACGATGGGCCAGGAGATAAAGGGGCGCACAAGTCCAACGTGCAAACTTTCAATTTGAAATCTGCACAGCCAGGCTTCGCAGGCTCCAAGATTAAGAACTTCTTCCCTTTGCCCTGTCGTAACGCTTATTATCTTGAGCGTAAGACCTCGAAAAACAGGGAGACAGTAATTGCTGCCAAACCGAGGCGGAGGAGGGATGGAGGGGGAGAAGAGGGTATGGAAAGGGACTATATATGTGTATGTGTATATGTGTGTGTGTGTGAGCTGTGTCGTGGTTATGCAAAAGCAGACGACGGGGCCACCCCAGGCTTTTAGCGGAATTGCTTTTACTAACTGATTACATAACGTAATAAAGGTTATTTTTACGCGCTCGCCTTCGAAAACGTTACGGTACGACGATACATCACCGAACTAGCCTGGCCTACGAGTCTCGTAGCCCTGACCGGCCCCTGTCCGATTTATTTAAGCCGCGTCAATTTGCATTTTCTTCGAACCCTTTTCTCCTCTAGAAGGGACAGAGGATTTTTTTTTTAGAAAAATAGGTTAATAACGATGAGAGATGATAAATAGAAATATTTCTATTTGAGAATATTTGGGAAAGAAATTGGAGACTCGACAAGATTCGATACTATGAAGGGTATTTACGTTTAAAATTATTTAAAATTTCTTTTCAATTGTTTTTTTTAAAGTTATTTCGGTAGCTTTGAATTCTTCTTCCTTTTCTTAAGGAGTTGAAGAAAAGGAATTCGTCAATTTCTAATTAACATAGCCTGTCTCGATTGGAAATGGGATCGTCGGCCCGGCGAAACGATGAAGTTATATGTAGAGGAAGGCTCATAAATGTTATCAATATGTATCCATTTAACTCCTCGCTGCTCCTTGCGCGAAAGTATCACTTAGGGTGGGCGGATGGTTGCTTGGCAACCGGTCACGCTTCGTCGAAAGGACGAAAGTGATCGACCACAGTGATACTTACCGGTTTCCTCCTATACATTACCCTCGTCTCACGCCTTCGTCTCTCGAAGAAACGATCCCTGATCCTTATTCCAACTCCTGCGATTCTTGAAACCTTAATTTCTCCAACAAAGCACATTACGTCGATTCAATCATTGCTCGATGATCTCTCCTCCGAAAACAATTAATTAATTTCCAAGTAATTCAATCGAATCTTAAATATATATATCTTTTTTCCTTTTACAAAAGTGGAAGATTCAGAAATCTTGAAGAAAACTAAAACCCTCGTTCCATCAATTACAATTACATATATTCCTTTATCGTTCCACCATATATATATATATATACACACACTGGCAAGGATTTTGGAACGAGATGGAAAAGAAAAAAAGAAAAAGAAGAAGAAGAAGAAAAAGGAAGAAAGCCGCGTTCGAACGCGTCCGTCGAAACCTCTCCAACAAGGAGAGAGGGAACGCCATAGACAACATAGGGTTAGGTGTTATCACTAGGCTGGTAGGCTATATACGCATCACCATGGAATTGACACTGGGTGAAGCGACACGCGGGGTCGCGTTACGAACACGAGCCTCGCCCCTCACAGCCATTTTCGTCCCACCCCTTAGTCTGCTCGTCCAGGACCGGATTCCTCCGCGTGACGGACGCGTATCTCTCCCTCTCTCCCTCCCTCCTCGTCTCTGTCAGTTGCGCCCCTCCCCCTCCCCTTGCAGGGCTGTGCAACCAC
>NW_006263371.1:1680205-1683773 GCF_000469605.1 Apis dorsata
CTGCGTGAATAGGATCCCTCCCCTCCCCCTCAACGGCTCTCGAATTACACGACGCGTCTCATCCCAGGCCAATAAATATCCCAGATCAATTATTCTCGCGCCACCCGTTATAAGCGTCGCGTTGCTCTTGAAGCGAAACTGTATCCCGCGTATGTATCATTGATGCATTGATGCGGCCACCCTTCTCTCTCTCTCTCTCTCTCTCTCTCTCTCTCTCTCTCTCTCTCTCTGTGTTCTCGAGGAGGAGTCTTGAGAGTTAGATCGTTCGGATTAATGCGTGCTCTCCAGCGCGGTTAGGGGAGGTTAGGGGCAGGTTTGAAGAGGATGGAAAACGCTGGCGACGCCGAGAAGACGAAGAGGACACTTTCACCGCGGGTGAAGAAGGGTTAAAGAGGAAACGGTCGAGGGGTTCGAGGGATGTCTGAAGGGATGATGGTGAAGGAACGAAGGAATGGAGAAACGGTGGTTTTATAATACACCATTTTGATGGTGTATTATAACGCGTTACGTGGGTATTGATTCGATGTCTGCTTGCTGGAATATTTTTCGAATAAATCGCACGATAATTTACAGTGAACGATGGTATTAAGATCGGGAGAGATTAGATCGAAAAGAAGAAAATTGTTTCGGAAGATACATCGCGTCTAGGATAAGGTGATAACGATGAGGAGGTTGGAATAATATGGAATGGAAACAATGATCGTGGATAATGGACACGCGACAGTGATGTTAACAATGCAGGCTCGGGATAATGCTCTTGTTCCTCGACTAGTCGCGCCGCTCATTGTCGTTGGGAAATATTATTATGTCAACTGTTCGAACTGTTTACGGCGGCAGCTTTCCATGCGATGAGTTTTCTGGGGAAAGGGACGGAGGCATCGATTTCTCGTTGTGCTAACTAATCTCAATTAAACGTTGCACCTTCGACTATAATTTATTCCTATTGTCCGACCAAGATTAACGGAGTCCTTTGTTATATATATATATATGTGTGTGTGTGTGATTTCATTGATTTTGATCTTGAACAATTACGACGATAATAAGAGTGAATCGTGTATGCAGATATACAGAGTGAAAACGATAAGATTTTTACGACACGATATCAAAGTTATATCACGTTGTATCACGTGTTTTTTAAACCGTATTATTAAAGTTGCATTGCAATTCAAGGCTTTTGTTAGAAGCTGTGTATCATCAGATATATATATATATATATAGATTACATCATATATAGGATTTACCTTGAATTATCGCATTGTAGCAGTGAGGATTACTATCAATAGCAAGACAATTACAGGAATTCATTGTTCCTTATCGAAACAATGATAGTTTCCAAACAAAGCGTAGGATCGTTATTGTTATACGCAAGATCCCATTGTCCCAGTTACGCTAACTAATAAAAATCCTGTTTATTTATTCGAATAAATCTCCCTCTTGCTCCCCTTATTCCAATAAAGAACAATAACAATGAACATTTTGTATTTGGCTTATATAAAAACGAGATAAATCCGGATAATAAATCGAACAAATATATACATATATTTATATAATCATCACGATATTATTATTTTCTCTGAAAGAGGAGGAAAATTTCACTTCTTTTCCGAAAGAATGGAGGATGTTTCCTAGAACCAGAAACTTGGGACGGCAACGAACGCAAGGTTGGCCGCAAACTTTCCATTGCACTTCACCGTACCCAACTTACTTATCCTTAATCCTCCGGTATTACTCGAAGACGGAATGGAGCCAAAGACTCTTGGATCTGTCACCTCGGAGAAAGGGGTGGGGAAGGAAGCGAGACAAAGAACGAGCGGTAGAAGAGAGAGAGAGAGAAAGGACAAATTAGTTGGCATCGATCAGACAGAGCTGTTCCAATGAAGACGTATCGCGGGCGCCACTTATCAGCTCGAGATGCGCTCGATTAATTTGTTTAATTGATCTCGATCCCTCGTTCGAAGAATCCCCCCACCCCTCCCCCGATTTTGGTCCTCCTCGAGTTATTAGTCATCAACGCCGTACGACTTAATCGATGCAGAGGAGGAAGGCGATTCCCCATTCGAGTGCACGCCCGTAGTTTTCGAGGGTGCTGGCTTTGAATATCGATTACCCGGCCGTGTCAACAATAGTAGTTCAATGAGTGGCAACACTGTGACTCCCACGAGTCGCTTGCCGCGATACACACCGCGTACAATCCCTAATCCCGTTAGCCAATTTTTAACGATCCTTCTCGAGCGTTCGTGAGATATCGGATGATAGAAATTTTGAAAAAAAAGAAGAAAGAATACGCTGACTTGCATACGCTCCTCCAATATAATGTTCGTTCGAGTCGCTTTAAATATCGTCGCAAAACGATAGGGAGATTAATAACAATTAACACGACTTTAACACATTGACTACTTACGAACTACTTTTAGTGAAACTATCGAATTGTTGTGAAAGTAATGCAGAAATGATTTATTAAAAAAATTATTAGAACTGTAAAGGATTCTATACAAAGGTGAAATTGGTCAGGACAATTTGGACAAAAAGTTGTTGTCCGCTGTATGACTCGCTAAGACATAACTCTTTCATTTTTCTTTTCGAAATTTCAACAGTTACACTCGTTACTCGAACTGTACTACGAACTGTACTCGTTATTCGAACTGTAGAGTGGCAAGTGAGCGATTATTAAAATATCGATGGGAGTATTTAACGGAGAGCTCGATACAGGGGAGAAGAAGAATTCGTTGGAAAAACGCGCAACGTGTTAAGCCATCAGTCGAATGGTTAAAATTTAATAATAAATAGACGAAGGAACGAAGGGAGGAGGATATTCGTAGAAGGAGGCAGAGGTAGAAAGGGGAGAGGGGGATATTTTAATTTTCTCGGACGTAACACGAGGGGGGGTATTATCGTGTCCGTTTTAATTAATTTCAGTTAATTAATCGGGTCGTGTGTATACGGATATAAGGAAATGCCTCGTAAGTGGATGCTTCTTGTTGCCTTGAACACGGCGTAATGGGCAAAAATAGGGGCGGAGGAGGAGGAGGAGAAGGAGGAAGGGAGAAAATAGCGGTCGTGGCTCTCGTGGAGGTTTTAATTTCGAGCCGGAACAATTAAGCGCGAGATGGCTGAAACGCGTATCTTTCGCGCCCGGTTGTGGCAATTGTCTTTAAAGTGGCTTAAGTAAGTCACGTTTGGAGGAGAATTGAGCTTGGCCACCGGCGCGTTCTAATGAATTCCGCGCGTTACGCTCGCGGAATTATATCTTTACCCCTCGCGCCACGCATTTGTTACGATGCCTGGCCTGCGTTTAGAAAATAACGCCGGGCGGACATCGCAGAGGGCGCAGGTTTCACCTATAAATAAGACGGGAGAGGCTCGAGAAAAATGCGAATTAAATTGCTATGCGATATGAATTTGAGTTCAGAGGTTGGCAATCATGTTGGGAAAAAAATTTTTTTTCTTTCCTTTTTCTTTGTCACAGAATCCATTAAAAATTAAGAAATTAAGGCTTTCGAGTTCGTCGATCGATCGAAATAAAATTTAAAGATAATAACTAGGCTTTCGTTGGCCTATCTCTCGAAGA
>NW_006263371.1:1683951-1684395 GCF_000469605.1 Apis dorsata
AAATACGTACATAAAAACAATGCGATATGAATTTTGTTGAGTTTGGATTGGAAAAAAATTTTTTTTGTCACAGAATCCATTAAAATTAAAAAATGAAGGTTTTCGAGTTCATCGATCTGTCGAAATAAAATTTATGATATAATGAGTAGACACTTTCGTTGGCGTTTCTCGAAGACGTGATAGAGACAATTTTCTTCCTTTTAATATAAAAAGTACTTAAAAGAAATAAAAACGATGTGGTATGAATTTCGTTGAGTTTGGATTGAGAAAAAAATTTTTTTTGTCTCACAATCCATTAAAAATTAAGAAATGAAGGTTTTCGAGTTCATCGATCGATCGAAATAAAATTTAAAGATAATAACTAGGCTTTCGTTGGCCTATCTCTCGAAGANCAGATAAAGAATAATTCTTTTCCTTTTGATATAAATGGCTGCTACTTAAAAA
>NW_006263371.1:1684466-1686207 GCF_000469605.1 Apis dorsata
CAATGCGTACATAAAAACAATGCGATATGAATTTTGTTGAGTTTGGATTGAGAATGATATTGGAAAAAAATTTTTTCAGAGAATCCATTAAAAATTAAGAAATGAAGGTTTTCGAGTTCACCGGTCGAAATACAATTTACAATAATAAGTAGGCTTTCATTGGTCCATCTCTCGAAGATAGGATGATTCTCTTCCTTTTGATATAAATAGTTGTTACTTGAAAGAAATACGTATATAAAAACTAATGACTATCATTTCACGCTGGCCATTTTGAGATTAGATTCTTCTAACTAATCCACGTCGTTGGTACATTGGTCTTTCCACCCTCTAAATATTTCCAGAGGAGAAGGTTTCCTCGCTAATTTCATTCAGCATGCTATCCTCCTATGTATAAATCCTCCGCGCATCTAAAAATCATGATTTTCTATAATTCAATCGAATTAACAAGAAACCGAATGATTATTGTTAGAAACAATAAAAGCTGTACACTTTTCGATTCGATTAAATAATTTCGTTCTACGTACGTAACTCGTATCCATATTCAACAGCATAGCCTCGAGTCATACGTAATAAGATAAACAGGTTGCATACGAATGTAATTTGCTATCACTTTTCACCGTAATAAACCGAATTGTCATTATCAATGCCTGTCACGCGACATCTTCTGGTTATCTTCTTGCCTCGCGTTACCTAAAAACACCCCTTAAATGCGATTAACGGAGAACAGTCGTATCGTAGGATACTTGACACGTTAAACGCCCCATCAAAGCATGGCTTCCCTGAATTATGAATTCACAGTGGAATATACACGGAATATACGAAATATTATTAGTCTCAAGATTTTCAATCCTTTGGATTGTTGTCCAAAAGTTAAAGTTACATCGAACATTCTTATTACTTTGCAACAATTTATATCGCGTATCGATCCCTCAAATCTTCGCCTCTCACGATCACTAAAACAGAATTTCATACCGTTGACTGGTGAAAATAAATAAATAAAATGTACAGATTTACATGGATATATTTAATTACACGTAATTGCACACGTATCTGTTTACAAAATATTTGAAGTGTATCGAAGAAAAACAAATAGATACCAACTATAAACTGGTGTGGTATTGCTGGCAATATTCAATGATAAAATCACAAATAAAATTTCAATGAACTTTAAATTCTATAACACGTAACTTGACGTCTCTTTATTACGAATTAAAGATACAATTTTCGGTTCAATTTTCTCCTCCTCCTCTTTAATTATCACTCATTTTCCAATTTGTCTTCACCCAAAAATGTTTTATCGATACGAGGTTCGATAATTCGTCGGTTTCTCGCGTCGAATCCTTTGCACGAGGAAAGGAAGGTGTTCCTTTTTGTCCACGGTTGCCAATGAGAAATCCCAGAACTCGTAAAGGGGAGGGGATGCGTAATTATCGCTGCGACATTCGCGTTACCAGAGTTGCACGCAGGATGCTCGATTCGCGATTTCGTGGTGTATCAACAGAGAATTGGAGGAGGAGGGAGAGGAAAGATTGTGATGGAAGGTTTCGCTTGCACCACGTGAAAATGTGAAACGTGTTTTTGGCAAAAGATTCGATTTTCCGACACGAGTATAATTTGATTCATTTTCGTGCCAAGAAGATGTAAAGTTATATAATACGGGGATTTGAGTGATATTAATCTGGCAAATATGATTTCTGATTTGTTTAGCATTTTTTTTTTTTTTTTACTTTATCAGTCGATG
>NW_006263371.1:1686289-1687910 GCF_000469605.1 Apis dorsata
ATGATAAAGAAGGGAGCAAAATAGACATTCGGTGACAGTTGTGGAATTGCGTCCTGTATCCAAGGGAGGAAAGGAATAATTGATAATTTTATTTATTATATTATTTATCATTAAGATTGTGAAATTATGATTTTTGATAATTTAAAATAACGAGTATTATATAGTATATATTATTATTAATTTCTTGTTTATAGGCTGTTCAGTCTTGGTGTCAATGAGTCTGTTTTGCATTTCCAATTATATTTGGAAATTGGAATGTTTGTAATGCTTTTTATAATGAGAAACGTTTACCTTTGTTCGAAATAGAAATGATGAAATTGGATAGTAGATTTTATCATTATTTTGAATAATTTCTTCGATACTTCAATTTCATAAATTGAAACGATTCAATTAATACTTTCATATTAACACCATCTAGTGGGAAATCTAAAATCGTAAAAATTGAATTTGGAACTTGAAAAACTTGAAAATTGAGAGCGTTTACACGAGATTATTGTATAACTTGGTTATTAAAAATTTTGGTAGAACAAATTATTATTTTATAATAAATTAACATCAATCTTATTAACAGTAAAAATAATTTCGAGAGAGGTTTTTCGCATTGCCATAATTTAATATGCGATGAATGTTTTTGAAATGAATGAAAAATAAAAGATTGCATTAACGTAGAAACGCAAACAATGAGAATGGAATTATTATTAATTATCGGATCGTGGGATTATAACGTTCGAGATATACGACGATTTCAATGGATTATAAATATAATAAAAATATAACGAAGAATTGAAATAAAATTATATATCATTAATAATTATTATTACGTTCGTGAATGAGTGTCGAAGGAATAAAAATTGACATTTTTACCAAGGAAGAAATTATATTTTCTGCTTACCATATATCACAGTCCTGAGAGGATGGAGAATTAAAACTCTCTCACACAAATGTAAGTGTTTCCCTTTAGAAAAAAAAAAAAAAAAAAAAAAGGGAAGAGGATATATTTTATTAAAAGTTTAATATGAGAATTTTTACCATTACTTGTACTTTGCTTCCTACGATTTCAAATTTAAAAGTGGGATATTAAAATATTTAACGAGAGAAATGAAATATTTTCAAAATCCTATAATAACCATCTATGATAATAACTGAAGAATAATAAATGAATAAACTTGATATAATCATATATATCTAGATCGACGATCTTCCAAGTTTCGCCATTTTTTTTTCTCACCCTTTCCTAACAGAATTCTCGTCAAATATCAATTATACTGTGCGCAATGCACACGTCTTGTTTGACGAAAAGTTGGACGTACGAGTGTGTCTGGCCGAATGTTGTTAACCATGCAAAGGGGGGTGGTGTGCACGGGGAGAAGCACACAAGTATTCCCGTAACAATCACATAAAAGATTAAAGTATCCGGGCATATACGCCCTCGCTGACCCAGTTGCGGTTAAGAGTTGTACAATACGCTTGAAAGCAAGTATTCACGTGCTGCAAACGTTTTACAGAAATGAAGGTGGAAACTTAACGAAAACATCTCTTGCTAGGAATACCAACTACCTCCGACATTTTTTACCTCCGCCGTTCTTTTTTTTTTTTTCTCCTCTATGCTTTTCTCCACCCC
>NW_006263371.1:1687956-1689800 GCF_000469605.1 Apis dorsata
CATCTCCCTTCTTCTTTTTTTTTCAAATGCACTACGACGATCTCCAACGTCGTCTGTTTCGACAAACCCATCGATCGGGTGTCGAGAAAACGAATTTCACGAATTACTTATTCGAAATCAATTGTGAACATGCCAGGCGTCCTCTAAAACGCGAAAACTTTTCATCAATTTGGCATCGATTGATCGTTCGATCATTCTTCACGATTTGTTTATTCGTTATTTTATTTCTTTTTTTTCCTTGTTCATCTTTGATCACGTCACGTGAAATTATGCGAAAATATTTTAATCCCACTAATTTCCTTAGTTTGTTTGTTCTATATATACCCAGACACGCGATTCTTTTCAACATCTACCTAACAAACACTAACACGCCAGCCCATCGATCAAGTTTTCTCGTTCCAACCGATACTTTTCCCGCGTTCCTCTGAAAAAAAAAAAAAAAAAAAAAAAAAGGAAAAAAAAAGCGAGAGAAGAAATTTTCGCTACGCCGAACAACTCGGCTTATTTTCCCTGGCCACGTTCGCGTGTATCGCGTGTACAGATTGAAATCCGACGAGGCATCGATCGAGACGCGACGAAAATTCCACGGCGGAAGGCCGATGGCACGCATTGGAAAGCCCCGGCTGGCTTTTCCATACCGTGCGCCGGAATCCTGCATTTTTTCTCGTCCAATATGGAGGATGGCCGGATATTCAATTAATCTTCGCTCCGGAGAATCGATCTCTCCTTGTGTTCCTTGCCATCTTTTTTTTTTTTTTTTTTTTTTTTCTCGCGGGTTATCAGCACTTTCAGCCTCGATCACGTATAAAATCGTGATCTACATAAAAGAGAGAGAGAAAAAAGGGAAAAGTTAATTTTGATCTTTCAAATTCCTCTTAAACTTGGCCTTCCTTTTTTTTTTTTTTTTTTTTTTTTGGATTTTGGTTAATTTCTGATCCATGATCGGGATGCGTGAAACAAAAAAAAAAAAAAAAAGGAACTTTTCAACGAAAGATTTTATTTCCTTTCGTTGTCCTTCAGCGTTTTTTGTTCTTTGCCTCTCGAAGGTTCTCGAAGCCTGTAGTAAGAAACCCGTGAATACGGAAACCAATGAAGTTATAATTGTGCAGGTTACATAAAATGGAGACGAGTGAAATTCCTTGAATAGGAAGTCGAATGATGACGACAATTGGAAAAGCACAAAGCGCAAGCGTTTTTTTTTTTTTATCCTCGTCACTATACACGTGCGAACAATTTTCACTTACGATAACGTCTCTGCCCCCCTCTCCTCTTTTATCTCTATTCCTTCGAACTTGTTGCGTTTCTTGCATTATCAATCGCATGTAATTACGATTCGATTGTTTTTGGGGAGAGGAAAAAATGGCGAAACGTCAAAATTTTCTCTCGAGACGATGGAAGGGAAGGGGAGGTGCGAGATAACACAACACAATAATGCAAAGAGAAACCGTGTCAGATGCGAAGCTCGATTCGCGGTAAACTGCAGCTTGGTCAAATATTGTTCAATGGCTTTCAAATGAGCTAATGCATAGCCCCGTTTCACGTTCCAATCATGTACGACACGTTGGATAATATTTGTCGTTGAATGAGGCATCCGTGCAAATGGCCCGATATGAAATTACACTCGAACGATGAACGCAAAATGTTTCGAATTTTTATACATACCGCGACCTTTCCCCCTTTTTTTATTACCCCTTGATCTATTCAGAAATTTTAAAATAACTTTAAAAAGAAAAAAAAAAAGAAAAAAAAACAATTCTTCCTCTATGAATAATAATTAAAAAAAAAAAGAAAAGAAAACTTGCCAATTTTTCTTTTCTCTATGAATAATAATTAAAAAAAAAAAA
>NW_006263371.1:1690128-1696135 GCF_000469605.1 Apis dorsata
AGAGTTCGTTCCACGTCGAAAGACTCTGTTTCTAATCCTCGAAGAAAAAAAAAATCGTTTAAACGAGCAGCATTTTACCAAAAAACGCGGCGTAAATTGATGCGCGACAGAACGAGGCGAACGAGAGAACAAGTTCCAAAAAAGAAAGAAAGAAAGAAAGAAAAAGGAGAAAGAGAGAGAGAAGGATGAGCGAAAGAAGGAAGGGAGGGGGAGTAAAAGGGGAAGCTAGTCCAGCTATCCTCCACGGGGCCGGAAATTTCCGGAAACGCGAATTTTCATTGTGCCCCGAGCCGAGGTATCCGGAAACGATAACAACGAGCTACGTAACCGTGCGGATAAACAATAGTCGACAAACAACGGGCGAGAGTTCTGCATTTCACGGGCTCATCGCGGCCTCCCCAATAATGGGCGTCCAAACGGGACGCGTTTCCATGCCCGGAACTATATACAGGGATGACTCGCAGGATCCGAGGGGAGGAAGAAAACGCTTCCATGCTCGAAGCCGTCAAGCTTCGTGGAAGTATTTTCCTTCTGTTTTCGGGGAGCTGTGATGATTATGCTATGGCTACGTACGAGGTTTCGGTGTTGAATTTTTTTTTTTTTTTGGAAAAATAAATAGTAAGTAGTAAACAGATCTTCCTCCAAGCTTAGGCGTGCGAATAAGTTCCTTTCTTTTTCTTTTTTTCTACGATCATAACTTTTAAATTTGAATTATTTTACCATTCGTGGCGCTATTCGAAATAGTTTTTTTTCGTTTTTAAGAAGAGTCGCCAAGAGTGCTCTAAGAGTTTCTTATACAATAATTTCGATATGGCGCTTGGAAGAGAACGCTGTATCTTAGAGAATGTGCAAAAAGTGGTAGCAAAGATTTAAAGCCTAAAATTTTAATTTGGAAAAATTGAGAGAAAATTGGAAGTCACGAGACAAGCAGTATCTATATGAAACAATTAATCTTGTACCTGATTTACGTAACAAAATCTTGAATTTGGGAATAAAAGGGGAAAAAACATTTGCACATCTAATAGAAAAATGATATCTCGTCCATATTCGAAAATGTCAGAAGAATTTGAAAAAGATCGTTTCAATAATTAATAATATTTGAATACAAAAAAACGACTTAATTATTTTAAACGACACGTGGAATAATTTAGGCTATTAAAATCCGTATATTCCCTTGTCAAAGAACAGTTGGAAAAGTTGGATATCTCAAGTAAATTCATCCCATTCCACGCGAGCATAGAGAAAAATAATAATAGAGAAAGTAGTTTCACGATGCACTTCATTGTCGTCCAGGATCTTGTTTATTATAGAGCTGTTGCTGTGGCAGTTGGTGATTAAACCCAATGCACATAATGGAGCTCTACATTGCTCTGCTGTACTGCTGGTCCGTGTTTACAAAAACCTGGTGGCGTAGGAAAAAGGTAGGGAAAAGCAGACTCGTTAACTGATAATCGATAATCCTCATTCACCTGGCCTGTGCATCCCCTCCTGTCCGCGTACAACAACGAATAGAAAATATTGACGCGATCCGGTGAGTGAGTATTGTGTGCAAGCGATATTAAAGCTTTCCACGGGACCAGTGAACTTTTCGCGGCAACCAGACTGTTGTAAATCGACGTAGGCGGAGGCCAAACAGAACAAAGAGTATCGAATGTTGTCGAGCGATAAAGTAGCGAGCCATCCACTTGGCTAATCACTCGATCTGGAAAAGTCTTACGTGACGTATCCTTCGAAAGTTGCACGACAAGTTTGATTATGTATTACGATTTTAAGAAAAATAAGACTTTTGAATTGCACAATAAATATATCGCTATATCCAAAATTCTGGACGTTTCTTTGCATTTTGCTCGAGCATAGAGAAGAATAACGAGTTGAAAAAACGATATATTTACGTGCGTTTACGAGTGGAATAACGAGTGAAAGAATAGGACCGAAAGTAATTAACTATGCGAAAGAGATCCTCCTTTCGACGAGGATCAAAATATATGGCGGCGAAATGGTTGGCAACGCGAAACAGAAGTAGCCGTATAAGCTGTATCGCTCTCCTATTGGCCGTGGTGTTGGAACTAGTCGAACCACGGAACGAGTGCAGTTAGTGTAATCGGCCGCTTGATGGCGTTTTGTCTGCCGTTGATCGTGAAATTTCCCTAATGATGCATCAGCGCGCCGCCTAACTATCGACGAATTTATGAACCGGGCTTTACCGGAGGATTGCTCCGACCCTTAAGTGGATTTATGACGTGGATGAGATTTCTTAGCTCTTTCTGGGATTAATAGCCCCTGTAGTATTGGTGATCCGGGTTTGATGCGAACAGGCACTAATTTATAGGCACTAGTAACATTTACATTTACAGTACGATCGATAATGAAGTCGATGGTAGATATACATACATATATATAGTAGATAGATATAATTTAATTTGTGTTTACGTGTGTAATATTTAATGCATCGAATAGTATTAAAAGTTTCAAGTAATTAACGCAAAGTGTTAATTGCGTATTTGAAATATATACGTATAAGAAAATATTTATTACAGTTGTGATTAAATAAGCAAGAGTTTATGTTCATTAATGAGGCAAGTATAATGAGGTAAAGTATAGCAAGGT
Source organism: Apis dorsata (assembly GCF_000469605.1). Lineage (NCBI taxonomy): Eukaryota > Metazoa > Arthropoda > Insecta > Hymenoptera > Apidae > Apis > Apis dorsata. The sequence goes on from NW_006263371.1 coordinate 1,692,736, forward strand.
AAGGGAATATAGTATAACAATTTCTTGATTAATTTTTTTACTTTAACTCGCTTATTGTAAGATAATTAGTTAATTTATTATGTTGAGTAGTATAGTCAAATAATTTCATTATATTTGGAATAAATTCAATGGAGGATTACATTAATTCTTGACGGTCTAACTAAATCTATAAAATTAATTGGATTTTCTCGAGTTCATCATCGTACACTTTCACGATTCATTTTGTAATTTTCCAGTTTATTTAATCTTGTTGAAACTTTTCTCTTTTTTTTTTTTTTCACTCGTTCTTTATTTTTGTCACGATTGGGATAAATCCAATCTAGCAGCTCTGAAGATGAAAGTTTGATTTAAGTCTGATAATCGTGCTTTTTTTTTTTTTTTTTTTTTAGGTTATTTGTCCAATCTAATAATCAGACACAAAAAAGTATCGTAATTTAAGAAACAGGACAGAAACAGAACATTATTGTCCTTTAAGTAGATTTTATTCGCGAATTAACATCGATTGTACACAGAGAGTTATTTAGAATTATGAACTGGCGTTTACGCGGAATTTACTTTGCTTTAAATTACAAATTCCTCGAGTCTACCACCATCCGACCCCGTAGCGTCAGACATTCTCGACTCGTGTAATAAATTTTAAATGTGCAGGTTTGCGAGGCTAAATTTTACTTCTCGAAGGGGCAAGTTCAACAATGCGATGAACGTTATATTAAATCCGAAACGCGAGAACTTCTTGCTGCAAAATATAAAACTCTAACGCTTCGGAATGGAAATGGAATTGCAGCGAATTTTATTATTTCTCTAAAAATTCAAAGAAAAAAAAACACACGCGCACATGCACACATATATATTATTACATTTCCACAACTTTAAAAATGTTTTTACAGAAAAATTTCAATTTAATAATTGAGCAAATTTACACGTATATATGATTAATCGAAATTGTATTCACTCCATAAACGACAGGGTTTAAACTCTCTCTCCAAACACTGGAATCACGTTTTCAAGATAGTGGCAATTAGCATGGAAATAGTATTGCGTCGAGTCATGCGTAATTCATTGGACACCGCCATTTTCTTTCAAACATTGCAATTACAAGCATGATGGGAACGCAGTTGTTAGTACGATCGACCATGTCAGCGGGAACATTAAGCCGTGTGTATAATCCGACGCGTGTCATAACGCAGACTGCGGCCAGAGGCACGCACCGTGTATCGCTGGATTATGGGGTTGTCGACACGAGGGATCGTGTTATTCGGTATCACGTCCCTCAGGATATCGTACAAATGGATTCGTATTCCGCCGCACTTCTTTCCACGAGCATGCATATCAATGCACGCCCGCCACTTTCCAACTCCTCTCAAGGCGGAGGAATAAAATTTATTGAGGTTAGGTTAGCGCCGATGATTTCTTGTTCCTCGAGCTTCGTAGAATCTGGAAACAGGCGATTAGAAGGAAAAATAAAATCAAAGTCAAACTATATACTTGAACGTATTATTTAATTTAACTTTAATAATCTAGATTTCTATGTAAAATCAATAATAACTAATAATTTGATCCAGTAGAAGATTCGAAAAGAAAGATTTGTGATTAATGGTTATCTTGAAGTGATTGAAGAATTTTATTATTCGAAAAGACTACTCGAAAAGCTATTATTGTAAACAAGAAACATTATATTAATGCCACTTTTGAATATCTGAAAGTAGAAGAGGAATAAAATTTATTGAGGTTAATGTCGATGATTTCTTGTTCCTCGAGCTTCGTAGAATCTGGAAACAGGCGATTAGAAGGAAAAATAAAATCAAAGTCAAACTTACTCGAATGTATTATCTAATTTAACTTTAATAATTTCTATGTAAAATCAGTAATAATTAATTTGATTTAATAATAATTAATTTAATCCAATGGAAGATTTAAAAAGGAAGATTTATGATTAATGGTTATCTTGAAGTGATTGAAGAATTTACTATTTAATTATTTTAATTAAAGTTAAATAGTATTATTATTCGAAAAGACAGCTATTATTGTAAACAAGAAACAGATATTAATGCACTCGCTACTTTCGAATATCTGAAAGTAGAGAGCAATAAAATTTATTGAGGTTAGGTTAGTGCTAATGATTTCTTGTTCCTCGAGCTTCGTAGAATCTGGAAACAGGCGATTAGAAGGAAAAATAAAATCAAAGTCAAATTATATACTTGAACGTATTATCTAATTTAACTTTAATAATTTAGATTTCTATGTAAAATCAATAATAACTAATAATTTGATCTAGTGGAAGATTCGAAAAGAAAGATTTATGATTAATGGTTATCTTGAAGTGATATCTTGAAAAATTTTATTATTCGAAAAGACAATTATTATTGTAAACAAGAAACAGATATCAACATGCCTGTCACTTTCGAATTTCTCAAGATAGGAAGCGAATAAAATTCATTGAGCTCACTCTTTTTACTCGAACATATTACTTAACCTAACTTAATTTTCTTTCTTTCTTTTCTCTGAACCAAAATTCAAATTTTCTTCCTTTCTGAAATATTGAATTATTCCAAAAGGATTTCCACGATTTCGAAAAGTTCATTTGAAAGAAAACATAATTTCATTGGAATTAAAAAGATATTTAATTCAATAATTAAATATTCAATCAAATACAAAGTTAAAAAATTCGTTTGTTCTTAAGCTTCTTCCTCTCTGAAATATCAGATTATTCTGAAAATTTGAGAAAGAAAACATAATTCCATTGAAAATGAAAATAATCTCCACGATTATTTCCAATTAAATTCGATCAAATCAAATTTGCATTACAAAATATTTATATATTTCTAGTGGATATAAAATAAAATATAGCAACAACTAATAATTTAATCCAATGGAAGATATTTTAAAATAAATATTTACGATTAATTATCTCTGGAGAATTAATTATCTCTGATAATAATCCTCACTATTTAACTATTTTAATCTCTATTTACCGAATAAAGCGGACAAAATTATCTTAAACAAGAAACGGATAACGTGTCGAGTGTTCGCAAGAGCCGCCATTATTATTCGCAGAATCCGCATTCACGGACGGAATTGGCCATTACGCGTGGCGGTAGGTGTGGGAGAAACACCATGGGATCGCGTAGGAATGTAATACAGTGGCTGGGAACAGTCGCGCTGTTTGGAGGAGGCAAGAGAGACCGTAAGAGTTTCGAAAAGGGTAGGCTCTCCCCCTATCCATGGGGAGGATCCAATGGGGACAGAGACGTGCAAGAAGGCGCACGAATAGACGCTGAAGGCGATGCTTCTTTCTTTCCTTTCCTTTCGTCCATTTCTGGTATCGCCGGCTTCCTTTTCTTCCTTTTCCCTCCGTTTTCCAATTTTTTTTCTCCACTCTCTTTCCCTTATCTCTCTCTCT
>NW_006263371.1:1696224-1697375 GCF_000469605.1 Apis dorsata
TTCCTATTTTCCTCCAAACTTCCTATTTTTCGCTCCAGCCGATGGGCCAATCCCAAGACTGCAGATCCATCCCAAGCAGGTGTCCTTGGTGCAACATTAATTCGACGAATGTGATGCAGGCTTTGCTATCTTCCACGTATAATTCTCTTCGTTCCAGAACACGATCTCTCTTTGCAATTGTCATTTAATTAAACACTGCGTGACGTAGACAACAAACTCGTCAAATTCCCCTTAAAGAACGATCCAACGATAAACATACTTCATTCCCTCCCCTCCCCAAGACTCAGCTGTTCAGAGATAAAGAAAAGCCGATCCCAAGGCCGCCGATCCATCCCAAGCAGGTGTCCTTGGTGCAACATTAATTCGACGGATGTGACGCAGACTGCGCAGCAGGTAGTGCAATTCCTCCCTCCAATGTTTTTTAATATCATTCCCAGGCCTGCCATAACTCTTTCCACGGTGTATATACAGGCGGCGATGCTCCTTGTTCCCAGACAACATGGGGGAATCCCGGCAGATGCGGCCCGTCCCATCCGCGCGACCGGGCTTGCGAAAAGCCAGACCATTGACACTGGTGGGGCGCGCGGCCCTCCATTGTTGCCGGGCTAATAAAGAAAAATAAAGGCTCCTCTTCCCTTAGCAGGATATTAACTCTTTCCCGGCCTTCCTTCCTTCTCTCTTCCTCCTGATAGGAGTCGGTTTCGAAAATCTAAACGCGGTTGTTTAATGCAAGTCTTTTCTTTATTCTTCATTCGAATGAAAGCAAATCACCTGTCCTCCATTTCCAGCCATGTCTCTGCGTTCTCTTCTTCTTTATTTTTCTTCTTCTTCTTTATTCTTTTTCTTCTTCTTTATTCTTTTTCTTCTTCTTTATTCTTCTTTTTCTTCTTTATTCGTCTTTTTCTTCTTTATTCTTCTTCTTCTTCTTCTTTATTCTTGTTCTTCTTCTTTATTCTTCTTTTTCTTCTTCATTCTTCTTCTTCTTTATTTTTCTTCTTCTTCTTTATTCTTTTTCTTCTTCTTTATTCTTTTTCTTCTTCTTTATTCTTCTTTTTCTTCTTTATTCTTCTTTTTCTTCTTTATTCTTCTTCTTCTTCTTCTTTATTCTTGTTCTTCTTCTTTATTCTTCTTTTTCTTCTTCATTCTTCTTC
>NW_006263371.1:1697601-1710308 GCF_000469605.1 Apis dorsata
CTTCTTTATTCTTCTTCTTCTTCTTTATTCTTTTTCTTCTTTCTTCTTCTTCTTCTTCTTCTTTATTCGATTCTCTGGATTTTTTTTGCTTAGTAGGGAGGAGACAATTGTTGAGGATGTTGTTGATCTTTTGACACAGAAAATTTTCCTATTCCTTTTTTTTATGGAGAAGAAAATGGAAGATATTTTTGATTTTTCAACGAGCGAAGCTGGCGCAGCGGCGGTTGGCTAATAAAGAAGAATAAAAGCTCGCTGATGGATATTAGCCTCATATTTTTCTCCTTTACTCCACCACTGTTTCTCTCTTTTTCTCGAGTGTGAGAGGAGAGAAAGATCGGCGAGGAAACGGGCGCGACGAAACTGTTCGTTCGTGACGCGGTTCCAAAGAAGGAGAAGATGGCGAATTTATGGCCGACTCCCGGCTTCGATTTTCTTGAAACATTGATCCCCTTTCCATCGCCGCGAATTGTTTCCCCGTCGCTCTTCCCCGTCGATCGCATTGAATTGGATTCCCAAGAAAGGATCCCAACCACCCCGTCTCCCTCCTCCAGTTTCTCGAAATTGGGCCGATTGTTTCGTTGATTTATGTGTATGTGTAGCCTCCGCGTTCGAACGAATTAGAGGATGTTTCTTGGACTTGGACATTGAACGGCATCTCGTGAATAATGCACCCGACTTTTTCCAAATTAATTACCGCCACTTAGTTACCTCTTCGTCAGCCAGGCCTATTGGAGGCTGATCCTGTCATCGAGTTATCCATCGATTCTTTCCGTCGAATTTCGCTCGGCAAAATAACTCATTATCCCGGTTTCGATGGAGCGAGAAAAAGGAGGAATTGGGAACAATTTCGGCTCGTCAGGGGCTTTCCCCTAATTGCACGCTGTGGAAACGAACATGGCGGCTCGCATTAATTCGAGCGCGGCTGCGTTGCTTCTCAGTGTTTCGTCGGAGGGGCCATGAACGATAAACCGTGGATAAGTAATACTAGGGGGCTAAGGTTGATATTAGTCCGATTCTCTAGTTTTCTGACTAGATTTCAAACTATGCTCAGGCTGTGTAACTGCGAAAAATCGATTTTTTGTAATCGTGCACAACTTTCTTTCTTGGGATAATTATTTTATATTTATTAAATTTAATCTAATTTGACTATAATTATAATTATTTTAAAATAATTTCTTGTTTCTTGATAATTAAAAAGTAATAAATTAATATAATAATAAAATATATTATAATAATAAATATATTATATTATATTTAATAATTAATATAATAATATAATATAATAATAAAATAATAATTAAAAAATAATAATGATTAAAAAGAAAAGAATTGTAGAATTGTTGTTTGCTTTTGAATGATCGTGCGAAACAATTATTATTTATATCTCTAACATTTCAATATTTTATCGAAAGTTGTAAAGAAAAGGATGATAAATTTGACTAATGATAAATTAAACGAAATTATATTAATAATCTGTAGAAACATGAAAGAGGAGAATATTTTATTTATTTTCAAGTTAAATACGAGTTTAAATATGAATGAGAAATACATATGTATATATATTTCGAGATTGCCATTAAAAATTGCTATTGATGCAATCACTGACCCCTGGTTGCCCCTATTTTTACTGTTGCAGATTCGAAGATGAAGTGGCCATTAGTGCTGACTTGCTTTCTGTTGCCGCATTCGTGCATCCTAGGTGCATCGCATGCCGGTAAGTGGTTATTCTTCCAGTTTCTTATCCTGTAATCGCGGAATAAATTATATCGTCCGCAATCATCTTGTTATTTCGCGTATCGACCGTGTGACAGGCCTACGAATAATCCTCCCTGCCTCCATCGGCCTGAATAAATTAGCGACCGCTTTCTCCAACTCGGCCCCTCCATTATCTCTGGAAATACTCCCCCCTTAATTAACCCAACCGATTCCTAACCGACATATCTTTACATGTTTAAAAATAATCGATAATCTCGATAGAAAGAAAATCTTAAAATCTTCTCTCGAGAGAATTCTTTTCCGTTTCGTCGTTTCGAGGATAAATTTATATTTTCATTTATAAATCTCTCGAGAAAAAAACGAAAAGAAAAAAAAAAGGAGAAGATGTTCAGAACAGAAAGAGGGAGAAAGAGAAACGTGGACTCGTTAATAAATGTTCGTCACCGCGACATCGGTACTCACAAGGATTGACCCAGATGCGATAAAACCGGCGCCATTATAGCGTCGTAAATCATCCCCTCGATCGACAGTTTGTTCGAAGGTTAGGGGGAGGGGGCGTAGCGACCCTCGATTCCGCGCAACGAGCCGTGAAAACGGGCATCGGGGCCAGAAAAACAACCGAATTGAATCTATTTCCCTCCTTCTATTAGCCCTGTTATGGAGCGCGAAAAGCCTTAATCCGCCCCCTGTTGTTGGAAAGGAATCCGGCGCTAGAAAGTCTTGCTGGAAAAATAGCTGAATACAGAATTGAGATTGAAAATCATAGTTGATAGACAGTTCCAAATTCCAATGTGACTTTTATTTCAAAAGTACGAGTATTATGATAAATAAACTCCAATAAACATTTATCTATAATCAACCATACAATGATGCTCTATTTTTAGCGTGAAATCTATAAATTTCTGTTCTATAAAAATTTTAATACATTTAATGTAGCATTTAAATATATATATAGAAAGTTCCAAATTTTCTTTCTATGATGTGACTTTTATTTCAAAATTATAAATATTATGAGTAAATGCTCTAATGAGCATTCATTTATAATCAATCACGTAACGAAAGTTCTGTTCTACAAAAGTTCTAATACATTTAATATAGCATTAAATATATATATAGTTCAAAATTTTCTTTCCAATGACTTCATTTATTTTATAATCAATTACATAACAATGCTCTAAATTTTTAATGAGATCTATAAATTTCTGTTCTATAAAAGTTCTAATACATTTAATGTAGCATTTAAATATATATATAGAAAGTTCCAAATTTTCTTTCCAATATAGCTTCATTTATAATCAATTACACAAAAATACTCTATTTTTAATACACGTGAGATCTATAAATTTTTAATACATTTAATATAGCATTTAAATATATATATAAAAAGTTCCAAATTTTCTTTCCAATGACTTCATTTATATTAATAATCAATTACACAATGATATTCTATTTTTAATACACAAGATCTATAAATTTCTGTTCTACGAAAATTATAATACATTTAATGTAGCATTTCAGTTCCAAATTTTCTTTCCAATATGACTTCATTTATAATCAACGATGCTCTATTTTTAATACAATAATGAGATTTATAAATTACACAACGATGCTCTATTTTTAATACACGCGAGATCTATAAATTTCTGTTCTACGAAAGTTCTAATACATTTAAACGTAGCATTTAAATATATATGAAATAGAAACTCTCGAGTTATGATAATCCGTGGAAATACGTCGAGATGGATAATTCCTGGGCATAATACACAGCGAACCATGAGTGAACCTGTCCTCGCGCAGGCACCACGTGGTCAGATAAATTGCTTTTGCTTCCCTTCCGTGGAAGGAGGAAACTGTGGCAAGCCAACATGTTGTTCTTATTGTTTCGATTTCTGGTGTAATTAATCATAGGCCCTCGCAACCCTTTAGGATTAGATAGTGCTTAAGTAGGGGGAAGAATGATTCGAGCACGTGCGAATTTTGAACGAATTCAGACTTTTGAATCGATGAAAATCGATTATATTCGATCCACCTAGATGATTCAAAATAATATTATATAGAAAATCTTTAGAAAATCTTCTCGAAAAGAAGAAAAGAGAGAGGAACACGTCTCCTAATTTTATTTCGAGCAAAGGAATGGAACAGTTATCAATCGATTGATTCGCTGCAAGCGTCAACTTGCATTAGTGCAAAGTATTTCCTTCTTTCAATTTCCAACGCCGTTCTACCGTTCTACGCCCAATTTGCATGTGAATGGACCGTAAAAGAACTGCCGAAGATAAGCCGAGAGAGCGCGTAAATATTTCCTTCCGCGATTGCCAACTTCGGTAATAAACAGGTTAAAGGATCGTAATCGTATAGCGAACGAAATTGTTCCGAATGGTCGAAATGGTAATCCACGATTACGATCTCCGTTCCGCCATTATGCACCATTAGGGACACGCCTGTATACTGACCGAGCTTGTAATAAATTCCTTAGCGTGGCTTATTACACTAGCCTTAAAAATGGCCTGGATTCTACAAACCTATCTTCTCACCCATTTCCAGAGACATCAATCTGCGGAGAATCAAATTTTACTTTTCATTATTTAAATCGATCTTTATCTTATCTACGTACGTAGTTCGACTCTATAGTTTCGAAACGATTATTATACACATGATGGAAGAGGGGTCGATGGCCTTTTCTCTTCCTCGATTCGTCCACGTACAGGCAAATCTTCGTGTTCATGGAGGGATGGGACTCGGTGTCTCGAGACGCGCGGACACTGTTCAGGGGCAAAGTGCAGTCACCCGCCAAGCTGGTGTAGGAGGAGGAGGGGAGGAGCAAAGGAACCGCATCGGAGAACTCGACGAGACTTTCCCCTTTCGACTTAATTGGCGGCTTCGAGACTAACGGTGGCGGCCGTCTACGTCGATTGAAGTGGCGCTTTGGCCACGGTCGCGGACTAAGAAGCTGGAAACTCGTTAACGGCCCTTGCGAAACAATCGATCCCTCTTCTCGGCATTCTCGTCTATATTTTTTTCCATTTCATCAAGTGTACGGGTATATATTCGAAAGTTAGGTAGATCCATCGTCGATCTGTAGTCTGTCCGATTGAAATTCCAAAGGGGGATTAAAAAAAAAAAGGGGGTAATTTACAAGTATGATATGATATTCGAATAATAATATTTCATTACGTTACATTTCAACAACGAAAGTTATTGGCGTATTTATCTGTAATTCCGTTACAATCTATGCAACGATTATATTATTGTAATATACAAAGAAATTAAATTTGCCCAACGTTGAAACTAATATCGGTTAATCGATCCGTTAATTAAACAGTAACTGCCCCAGTTTTGAAACAATTGTGTCTCGTTCCGTGAAACTGGAACGTCTAAACCAATTTATGGGGGATGGAAAATGGAGAGAGGAACCGACGATTTAATTTTCTTTCATTAACGTCACTCCATCGCGCGATTAGTCATGAATTTTATAACCGACGTTGATCACCATTAACGCGTGGAAAAATAGAGGTGGCCGCAACAATGAACGTTCGAGGTATCTCGATGAATTCTCCCGTCGTTATTGTTCCCACGACCCATTAACAGTAGTTCGTAGCTACTTACGAGTTTGCAAAATAATGGCGTTTCAATCGAAAACGTTTCTCGACATCGCCAATTAAGCTCAAAAGTATCAATGAAAAGTAATCAAGGATGCAATTGGTCTTTCCTTTTGGAAATTTTTACGTGCGTCTCTGTACTTCTCTACGTTTTAATTTGGTTCCCTAACATCGATGAATTTATTATTAGCGTTGAATTTTTCTTATTCTTTTAAATAATATTGCATCAAGAGTAAAGCGAAAAAATTATGCAAGTCGAGTTAAGGTCGAATGACTTTAAAGATTCTGTTTTTTTTTTTATAGATTTAAATGTATAATATATTATTGGTAATTGGTAATTAATAATTTATATTCTTTAATAATTACTCGAGTCTTTAAGGTACTTTAATATCTCTATTTTATTTATATTCATAGTTTAAGGTGTTGAGTTTATATATATGTAAAGGTACAATTCGTATCTTGTATATTTATATGTGAATTAGTCACTGTTTTGATTCTGTTTTTTTTTGTTTTGTTCCTCTTTTTGATGTCGTGTGACATAGCACGATCCACATCTATAGTTTATTCCTATTTCCCTCATTAAATATATTCATCATTTCACAATCTATTCCCTAATAATATAAACATTTAGAATTTATTCTTACTGGTTATTAATACTATGGCGACCAGGAATGCGATACTAGCGCCACGTAACCATTAACTATCAATCTATGTGATTCGACAAGTCTCAATTACTAATAATTTTACCTTTTTACTCGCTAAAGATCTACATCTTCAATATAGTTTTAAAAATGTCTTTGAACGAGTCGATCAGGAAGCTATAAAGCGAAAGTGAATAATATCATTGAATAATATCATAATTTTTTTCTACTTTCTTTATTAAATATATTTTTTTAATCATTTCACAATTTATTAATATAGATTGAATTTAGAATTTGCTTTTGCTGGTTATTAACACTATGGCGACCAACAATGCGACACTAGCGCCACATAACCATTAACTAGCAATCTATGTGATTCGACAAGTCTCAACTACTAATAATTTTACTTTTTAGTCGCTAAAAATCTACATCTTCGACTAGTTTTAAAAATGTCTTTGAACGAATTGATCAGGAAGTTATAAAGCGAAAGCTGTTTGAATAATATCATAGTTTATTCCTATTTTCTTTATTAAATATATTTTCTAATGTAAATATATAAAACTAGCTGTTAACACTATGGCAACAGTAATGCGACACTAGCGCCACATAACCATTACTATCTATATGATTCGACAACTACTAATGATTCTACTTTTTATTGGCAAAATACAAAGAAAGTTCGATTGTTCCCAAGCGGCTAAAAGTCTACACCTTCGACTATAGTTACAAAGATCTCTTTGAACGAGTCGATCGGGCAGCTATAAAGCGAAAGCTGTTTTAATGACGGAAAGCAGGAACGATCCCCTGTTTTTGAGACGAGGGACCAAGGAAGTTGACGCATCTTTCGCCGATCTTCTCGAACAAACAGGGGGAAGAAGAGAAAAAAGACATAACGTAAAAAACGATTTAGGGTGTCCCTTGTATTGCATAATCGCCGATTCCCTTTGAGCCATTGAATTTGATAACTACCTTAATTGGCAGCTTGGCGTCTCGCGAAAGCCATCTTTGTCGATTGAAGCCCGTTGCCGAAGGGGCGACACTCCAGAGGCAGGATGAGTTCAGCGGATGGAAAGTAAGAAGCTCGAAACTCGTTAATGGCATGGATTCCCGCGGGACAATGACGTAAAGACCGTTGTCGGCAACGTGGTTGCGCGAGATTCCTCCTCCAAGTAACTATTGACCTTTTCCTCCCTCTCTCTCTCTCTCTTTCTCTCTCTTTCTCTCTCTTCGTCCCTCTCGCGTTTTGCTAAACGCTGACAAATAATTTGTTCGCCGTTCCTTAGCGAATCTCTGACGATAACATAATTGGGGGATTACCGATCGTTCAATTGCCATCCTGTATCGATTGAAAAGCTGCATAACGGACGAGATTATTAACGCTTTCGTCGCTTTCGAAAACATTTCATATTTCATAAACCTTACGTTCCTTTCTTTTTATCAATCGAAACGATTGATCGTTACGTTTCTTATCTTTTCTTTCTAAGATAATAATAAACGAAAGAAATTCACCGATAAAATTTCCAAATAAAATTATATTACTTTCGCAAATCGTAAAACCATACCACCATTTTGTATTTTTCATCCATTTCTACATTTGTTTGTAATTCGAACGTATACGAAACGTGTATAACTCTTCGTGTTCCTCCGTGAAAAAGATGTGTCCTCCTCTTCTCCTCCTTCTTTCCCCCCCGCATCGATCGATAAATCCAACGAAAAGTCAAAAAGAGGTCCTCGGTTCGCGTCTCGAAAAATCAAGAAGACGAAGCCTGTTATGGGCCTGGTTGAGCCGCGTTGATCCGCATCGCGTTACAATGGAAATTCGTTAGATTTACCTCCGGTTCCCTCCGTAATTTTCCGCACCCTGGTGCAGGAGTATTTGCTTTGAAGCAATCCGCACAGACGTGGGGGAAAAAAAGGCGCAAGGGTGGTGTGGGGCGGGCCACTCCCCGATAGAGGTAAGCTTTTTCATCGGAAGAGAACTAATTTTACGACGATGAAAATGCACGTTTACAGACTATGCCCAGGCTGGCGGAAAGAGCAGGGGGCAGGGAGCAGGAGGGGGAGGGGAGACGAGAGGAAGAGGGAGATGGAAGAGAGATGAGCGATGGCCCGAAGCGGGAAGCCAGCTGAATTCGTTCTCTGGTATCTCGTATCTCTGGTTCTGGCGGTTTTGTAACTTTCCAAGGAGGGGCGTGCGTGTGCGCCCGGGCCAGAATTAACCTTAACGCACACACAGGGAGCGATCTCCTACGTTTTTGGTTAATGGGTTGTGAGGTGAGGGGATGATAGCGCTCGCGTATAGCCGTGAGAGATAATCGTCGAGGCGGAAAAATTCTTTTTTCTTTTTTTCTATTTTTTAGACAGGTGTTCGCGAATCGTGGATTCAGATTTCGTTCGGTCGAAAGATTTAAATGTGCGTACATTCTTTTTCGGAATTAAATTGTTTAATATGTATGTATATCTATATTAGGGTTCTCCCATTAAGTTTCATTCGCATCACGTTAGAAATCAGTTTAACTGGTTATTTTTATATGAACATGCAGGCTTATTTATTACCTGGTTATAGCATCGTCTCACAGATTTCTTAATATACCTTTCGTTGATGGAACAGTCTCTTTTAAAACTTTCTTCTACACCGTTCGATATGGACAGCCAAAGCGGCATGTTATGCTTTAAAAAATGTGACAGTGCAAATGATACTGCACTCGAGATTTGTTTATGGGAGTGGTGCTACGATCTAATCTAACCTAACCTAACCTAACTTAATTATCCGTAATTGATTCAAGAGATTTAAGAACTGGCAATTTTGACTTGAAAGATGAAGATCTAACCTAACCTAACCTAACCTAACCTAATCTAACCCAACCTAACCTAACCCAACTTAATCCAATCTAATTCAACCTAATTCAATTTAACCTAACCTAACCTAATCTAATCATCCGCATTTGATTCAAGAGATTTAAGAGCTGGCAATTTTGACTCAAAAGATGAAATCCAAACCTAACCCAATCTAACCTAACCTAAAGCAACCTAACCCAATCTCACCCAACCTAACTCAACTCAACCTAACCTAATCTAACCTAATCTAATCATCCGCAATTGATTTAAGAGATTTAAAAACTGGCAATTTTGACTTGAAAGATGAAGATCTAACCTAACCTAACCTAACCTAACCTAATCTAACCCAACCTAACCTAACCCAACTTAATCCAATCTAATTCAACCTAATTCAATTTAACCTAACCTAACCTAATCTAATCATCCGCAATTGATTCAAGAGATTTAAGAGCTGGCAATTTTGACTCAAAAGATGAAAATCTAACCTAATCCAACCTAACCTAACCTAACGCAACCTAACCCAATCTCACCCAACCTAACTCAACTTAACCTAACCTAATCTAACCTAATCTAATCATCCGCAATTGATTCAAGAGATTTAAGAGCTGACAATTTTGACTTGAAAGATGAAGGCCTCCCTCCAGCAGCGACAAATACGAATCTTATCGAAGCCATGTTCGAAAAATCCGAGATGAGATACGTCGATTGATAAAGTTTGGGTTTTATTGAGACTGATCTTATGAACCGCATCTCCACGTGCGATTTTCTTCTCCAGCGACACGAAGAAGAAGCCTTTTTTAAAGAGGCTTGTCACTGGAGACGAGACTTGGATTTTATATCAAAATGTGCGTCGAAAACGCACTCGATTTAAGGACAATAGACCTTCAATTCGTCGCGAAGCCTGGACTTCACCCGAAGAAAGTTCTTTTGTCCATTCAATGGAATTGAAAATTCCATTATAAGCTCCTTTCTCAAGATGAAATCATCGACTCTGCAAAATATTACATATCAATTTGAGAAATTGAAAGATGCTATAGCAAAAGGCTAAAATTGGCGAATCGAGGCCATCACGACAATGCAATTGATTGAAATATTGTACTCCTTGTACCTAGATCTTGTTCTATACGACTATTACTTGTTCTTGTAATTAAAAAATTCTCTCCATGATAAACGATAATTCATAAAATAAAAACGCACCTCGAGGAATATTTTGCAAATAAATTTTAATGATTTTGGAAAAAGGGAATAATGAAGCTTCCTGAGAGATGGAAGAAGATGATAGAATAGAACGATTCGTATATAACGCGATATATAAATCAATCTTAAACAATAAATATTCATTTCGTATCAAAAAATATATATATATCTTTAAACGCTTATATTATTTGCGCAATCGCTTGACAACCACACACCATGACTCGCGTAGATTCCGAAATATCGAGTGAATTTTCGTATTTGCCCGGGCTTTTCACGTACAAGATAACCGCACAGTTTATTATACACACAATCCGGTAGAGGCACGCCTCTATGTAGACACGTGTAGTTAGCTTAAACCTACTTAACAGTAATAGAACTTGGGGTAATAGAGGCTAAGTAGGTAAATATATTCGTAGAGGAGGATAGTTGAACGAATAATTTCGAAAAATATAAATATATATACATTCCCTGACCTAGAATTTAATTAAATAAACTCAACCGAAACTTCTTGCGACGAATAAGGAAAAGAACCAGTTTTCTCCAATAATAATTTTATCTTTTCCATTTTTTTGTCCAATTTTGAAAATTTTTTGAAAATTGTTTATCTTATTATCATGTTTAATTAGAAATCGAGTCATCATCGTTCAATTATTTCGAGAAAATTCGTCGTGCAACGGCGAAGGAAAGAAACGAAGGAAAACCATAGAATGGGAAAGGAAGACAGGATCGTACTAAACGAGTACGTATTTTCACCGAGCTATGACCCTCGTTTTACGACGATCTCGTTGGAGAGAAGGAAAGAAAACTCGCGTTGTAATAAAACTTGCTCGCTCGAATTTTCGGACGAGAATCGCTTTTTCCCTCTTTTCGGGCGTCGAATTAAAAAAAAAAGCCTTCCCTCCTTTCTTTAACTAGCTGGTCGGCTTCCTCGCGACTGACCTGGCACGGAGGAGGATTCAATCAGGTAATTGAAACGCTATGAAGATTCGGCGTCCTTTCCTCTCTTCCTCCGTGCGACCCCTCGTTTTTCTCTCTCTTGAAGGAGGAAGGGTTAAATTCGACGAGTATTTACCTTATAAAGAGGCTGACTTGGAAAAGACAAGAGCGTAAATAAATCTTTAAAATCTTATTTTTAAATAAATAAATTTTTCCAATTTTATTCGACGACTTTATCGCCACTCCCACGCAATGCGATCCCTTTCCAGACCCCTCTATCCCTTATCCAACATCGATAGAAACCGGTTTCCGGAAGGCAAACAATGCAGGGTTACGCGCACGACTAGGCCCCATCCAGCTAGCATCCTCCTGTCACCCTCTTCTTTTCCCGCTCGACCGGGTGTGAAACCAAGAATCGGAGGGTGGACACGAGCAATCACGTGGTCGTAATCTTCCTTTCATCGCTTCCATTCCACGCTGCAGATGCGCCATCATCGAGATCGCCGTCCACCTGATTTCTCCCAAAAACGAACGAATAGTTGGATGATTAAAAAATTAATTCTCGTATATAAAACGTATAAGACTTTGCAAGTACGATAAATATCTCTTTGACCGCGCCGCTTCCTTATCACGTCACTTTCTTTCGATGATACACTCGAAAGTGTGTACTTTGTTCGAAAGAGGAATTAATTTTCTGCGCATAGAGCGTCCACTGTGTTGCTTTATTATACTGCGCATGCGCGTGGGTATAGTTAGGTAGGAAACTTATACCTTGCATACATCCCTCCTGCTCCGATAATCATCAGTGCTTTTGTAATGCTGTGTATTTTTATAATTCACGGCGTTCAGAGTACCGTCACGGTCTGGTAATCGGATTTCTTTCGCTCGACGAGGCAGGATATTCTGAAGGGAATTAAGAGAAATGGGCCCGTGAATGAAAAGCTGTTTCTGAAACGATTTTCGAGAACGATTCCTCTTTTACGAGTTGAAACTTGTTTCGAACAAAGATAATAAATTAACCGACTACGAGTGTGTACCTTGAAATTTGAATGAAAGACCGTTGGACAAAAGAGACCTGGTTCTTTTCTTATATATGTATATTTAAAATCATTTAATTGGTTAATTAAATTTTCGAACCAAAACTCTCTTATGCATATATCAAATTTTCGTTGCAACAAAGAAATTAAAATTAATTACAATTGTTCGTTTACAATTTTCCAAAAATTTAGAATAGAGAGTCTCAAATAAAAAAAGCTTCTTTAATCTTGTACAACTAGATAAAAATTAATTTCTTTCGTATATATTATACTATAACCAGTTTATGCATGCACACAATTATAATTTATCTTTTATCAGTCTCTCTCGAAGAATCGCTATTCGTTTTTGTGAGGAAAATGATGATTTGGGATAATAAGGATGATCGCTTCTTTCATTTCTTAAAATAAATTATTGTACAAATTCCATCTATCTATTAAACATACGTACAGTACGAATTCTCAAAAATATACAATCGTACCTAAAATTTAATTTTTCCAACAAATAAATTTCTTATTAAAAGGTTTATTAAAAATACTAAAAAAAAAAGAAAAATTTTTTAAAAATTGAATAAAAGTTCCGTCTTGAATCGCAATTATCTCGTCTCTTTTTACCGATCCGGCAAAATCGCATTCCACGAGGTTAGGTTACACTTGACTTCGTCAAAAGCGAAACTCTTCCGTAACTACGCCATTTAACACCGCGAACGATCCCATCAGCCTTTCTCTCTCTCTCCCCCCCCCCC
>NW_006263371.1:1710565-1712431 GCF_000469605.1 Apis dorsata
GCGTTTAACTCTCGACGCGACGACGATTTCGAGACGAGATCGGAAATTTTCCAATTATCCGAGTAAACGCAGATGGCGCGCGTGAGATCATGGCGTGCAAAATTAATCGGATCGGCCCGTTTCTTCCTTCCTCTCCACGTGTCCTTTCTCGAAGCGGCCCACTAGTGAAATTTTTTCCACTGGCCGAGCAGAGAGAAAGAGGAGGAGGAGGAGGAGGAGGAGGAGGAGGAGGAGNGCGCACACCTATTTCTCTCCCTCTCTCCCCTCTCTCGTCTTTTTCTCTCCTTCTCTCCCTTCTCTCGTCTTTTTCTCTCCCTCTCTCCCCTCTCTCGTCTTTTTCTCTCCCTTCTGCCCCGTTCGGAGGAAAGGTTCACGTGGGGGGTTAATCAGAGTCGAGGTAAACAAGCGGACGACCAGCTCGCTTGGTAATTAGTAAGGTCCGTTAAAGTGGATTCCGACACTGGCGCCGCAAAAAGAGGAGCGACACGGGGACGATTAAAAGTCTGGCCGACTTCGCGCTCCAACTTGCCTCGCCATATCGTGCCTTGTCATGCCTCCCCCGATTTTTTTTCACTGGGTAAAAAAAGGACAAGGGGTAAAAGGTGAATCGATGCTCCGTTCTTATTTATTCTTCGCTCCTATGGAAATTATTTCTTATTTCGATTAACGATTATATATATAGCATGAAATTTGGCCAATTGTTGAAAGAATCTTTATTATCAAATGTTTAAAGGAACGCACCAATTTCGAGGGAGCGATATTTCATCTTCGTTCGAGAACGAATCGCAATTCGACAAAGAGAGATGAAATAAAGGAAGAGAAGAGAGAGAGAGAAAGAGAAAAAAAAAACGAAGGGAGAAGATGCAACGAAGCGTGATATCGTGCCGTTGCTGTCGAAGTCGGCTGAGTGCCGACCGAATTTTTCAGCGGCATTACCGATTTATATTTTATACATAAAAATCGGCGGATTTACTCTTTTGGATATGCGCGTTTTTAGGATATATGTATATACATATACATACACATACACATATATATATATATATCCTTGCAGCGAGAATGTACCCCTCGTCAAACGTTTCTCTCGCCCGGCCAGAGGAACGTGGAAAAACCGTGGCCCGTATTTTCCGCCTTTCTGTTTTTCACCAATCCCATCCTTTACTCTTTTTCCCGGTATCCCCTTTTTTTCTCCCTCCCCCGTTCTCTCCGCCCTCTGTTTCTCCGCGCTTTTTGCCGCTGGTGGATGGAAAAGGTGAAAACTTGGCCGGTGAGTGAGAGGGTGGAAAGTGTGTTTGGAGTCGTGTGTGTGTGTGTGTATGTATGTGTGGAGTCGAGGGCGCTAGCTAGGATGATCGGTGAATTTTCAGGAAAGGCCTACCAAGTTTTACCAAATTGCGAGTTTCGAGCGTGTCTCTCACCCCTCCCCTTTCTTTTCGTCCGTGAGTACACTCTCCATCCATCATTCCCTCCCTTTCTTATTCACTTATCTTATTCACTTATCGGTATTAAACAAAAGTTTTTTAAAATCGTATGCCGATTTTGGAAATTTTCAATTGGATCCAATTATATCCTTGTTGTTGTATCCGCGTCAAAGGGGTGGCGGGAGGGGTGAAAACACTCTCGAATCAATCATTCCTCGCAGAATAAACAAAAACTCAGATGGCCTCAGATGGTCCAATTAAACGTCAAACAACCAACACTGTTCCATTAATTACGTAAATTCACGTCCCCTCTGCAAAGTCACGCCCTCTTCTTAATAGTTTTCCTCCAAAACGGTGCATCAACACCGGCACGAACGCCACCTTGCACGATCGCTCGCGCGCGCGCGCGCGCGCAATTTCACGTGTAAACCGTGCCGTGGAACAG
>NW_006263371.1:1712482-1714663 GCF_000469605.1 Apis dorsata
CTCTGCTTGATAGGCGAGGCTGAGAGGAGGCGAGAGGGCGTACAGCCGTCCCAGATAGTCGACGCTTTGTATTTGCCCATTAATAGTGAACTACCATCCTGGCTGGGTTGCCTAGTCGGTGCTGAGAAATTAGCGGAGGCGCTAATTGTGTTACGTAACCTAGTTAGCGATGTGTGCACTTAGAAATTTGAAGCGAAGATCCAGAATCCTTGCTCCTTCTCTCTCTCCCTCTCTCTCTCTCTTTCTGTCTCTGTCTCACTTTCTTTGCTCTTTGTATGAATGTGCTTTTTCATTCTAATTAGTTGGATCATTTATCGTTCCTTTTTCTTTCAATTTTGTTCTGTTTTGAAACCGATTCGAGACAGATAGATGGAATATAGAGAGGGATCTAGATGGCGCTTGTGTCGACAATCATAACCTATATTCTTCGGTTGAAGGAAATATTTTTATTTATTGATAGTAATTAGTAATATTTTTTAAATTTAATTTAAGAAATTTTTCGAATCCTTCGAGGGGAAGATATGGATTATTCATGATTGTTGTTTCGAATCTCCATAATATTCAAGTTGCCAATAAGAAGAAAATATTGCCAAGATTTTGATCTTGTTTTTTGATAAATTAGTTTAAGAATAAATAAAGTATTTAACGTAGAATTTAATTAATTTAAAAGTTCTTCAATATTCTTTGTTAAAATTAATTAATTTAAAAAGCTTCAAAGATTCGTTTATCATCATAAATTTTTTACTCTCAACATAACATAATTTAATCAAAGGTATACTACTAGATCTTTAATTTATCATAAAAGTCAATCTGAATTATCTAAAGCAAGGGAATATTCGAATAATTTATCTCCGATTAAAGCTTCGATAATTTAATTTTAATTGCAATTTTTAAAATTTTTTTTTTTATATTTTTCAATCAACGATTTCATTTCACAATTTCCGAAAATGTTTTCTAATTCTTTTTTTTTTCATCTTTAATTCCGTATAGAAAGAAATTTTAATAATAATATCGTTAAAAATTGCAAATAATTCACCATACGCTCAACCACACGTTTTTTTGGCCCTTTATGAATTTTTATAAAACCGATAAATTTCGAGTGGTTTACCAGTCGAGCACCACTCATGAATTCTAACCTTTCGGATCACCGAAGAAAGCGAGGCCACAGGAAATTCCTGAAAGTACGCTTCACTTTGAGGGGAAACAGGCGAACCATTAAAAACTCTTAAAAAACTTGAATAATTCTTCGACCTCAAGAAGGACGGATAGCCGAGAATTTCGAATTCCAACCAAGACTGAAACATTAAAACGCAACCGACTCTCAAAGGTAACGATACATTAACAATTTCCAAAGTTTCTTGGAATTTCGCTGGGGGTCGATCGAGTGTCGCTCAACCCCTGAAAAAGCTCGAAGAAGCGGTGGAAAAAGTATCCTATCCTTTAACGAAAATTTCAGTGGATTTCTATGAAAAAAAAAAAAAAAGGAAAAATAGATAGAAATTTTTCACGCGATAAGACGTTATAAAACGCGTTCAACGATAATTCGTTTCAATTTATTCGAAAATTCGATTTTTTTAATCCCCTCCCCGAACGCTTTTCGATCGAGATAAATTTTCTCCTTGTAAAAATGGTCGCACGCTAAAAACTGACTTGCACTTTTTCATTTTATCAGATATCTCGAGATTACAAATTAAAATATTCATTCGTTCCATTCATAAAAATCGTATATATCACGGTGCTAGATTTGTGAAACATCGAAATAATTCTATGTCCCATTCTTCGCACGCTATTTTCTCATAACCAGTTTTTCACGTTTCGTTGTTTCTCTCTCGGCCCTTCGAAGTGGATTCACGATTAAAAAAAAAAAAAAAAAAGAAAGGAAAAGGAAAAAAAGAAAAAGAAAAAAACACGACCCCCTCGATCAATATCCATCAACGTCGTGACACCGTCAACCATACCAATCTAAAATTCTTGGAATAATTCTCCAAGAACGTGAGTAATTTTTAACTCGTCGAATACGGGGAGAATAATTTCGATGGTTATATCCTCGTCTAATTTGTCGCAGATAAAAAAAAAAATTGGCGGATTTTAAGCACGACCAGTCCCGTTGAATGGTTCCAAATGTGCGCGCGCAAGTCTGACGAGTGGCTGATAAATGCGGCATAAACGCCATTCCGGGGG
>NW_006263371.1:1714847-1722851 GCF_000469605.1 Apis dorsata
CAGCCCCATCATCGGATTCACCGTTAAGCCGCGTAATGGCGAAAAGTATATTATGCCGGCTGAGCGTGGATAAGCTGCATTATCGACGGCCAAAACCATCCGGTGAACCGTGAATATATATAGATATATATATAAATACACACATGTACGAATTTATTTTAACGAAAGAAACTCCGCTGTTTGGTCGCTGGTCCTTGGAATTTCGATGCCATTATTTTCGAATCTTCGATTTAATATTGGTTAAGATGGTTTTTAAAACTATTTTATATATATCGTTAACGTTAAATTAACAAAAATAAACAATTATGTGGTGTAATTATTCCTCGAGTTTCATCATTTTTATATATATGAATATTATATATTTTATACGAATATTATAATTTTTATATACGAATTTTATACGAATATTATAATTTTTATATACAAATTTTATATATATATTTTTATATATACGAATATTTATATATATAATTTAAAGTCATCAAAATTTTTTCTCCTTTTTGATTATTTTTCGTAGTAATGATTTTATTGATAATCTCAATTTTCAGTGATACGATATGATTTTCTATCACTACAAAGAGCATCCTGTTCCAATTTGCTGCGAATTGTCCCAGAAGTACTGTTAAACTTGTTACGACAAATTCTCGTTGCATATTTATATTTATATTTTATATTTACATGGCTGATGTAAAACAGAAAGGTTGAGATGTCGAATGAAAACGCATTTGATGTTAAAAAGTTATACTTATCAATGATAATCGTAGGAATGATGCAAGCAGAGATGATTTTTGCACGAGGAAAAGAAACCTTTGTATTTCGATGATAATATCCAGCGAATTAGTTGGACGTCATTGCAATCTATTATTTACATCAAAAGCAGATCGAGAGACTTGCCCCCACAAAAAGTGGAATGATGTTTTCAATGGACAAAGGGAACGCATTGCACGAGCAGAAGAAATTAATCATCACGCGGTGGTGGTAAATACTTGGACTATCTCAAGTGATGCTGGTGCTGCAGCAGGTCTAATGACAACAGTGGCAAAATAGCCACTAGGATAACAGTGAAAACGTACTATATTCCAGGATACTGTTATTACTCAAAGCTGAATTGGAATTTGCAAGTTGAGATCATAAGACAATAATAGCCTCCTATTAAATTCACCGGTTTCCCTCGCGAAAATTACGAAGATGATACGTCACCCAAGTATTGGCGCAATTGCCTCAAAATGGCGGAGTATCAGGCATGTGCAAAAAGTTGCCCGATATGAATCAAATCTCTTGGACGTTTGTTTAATTATCACTTTAGAGCTGGAATGTTTCGAAGAGAAAGGAAAAATATAAAGAAACAAAGACGAAGAGAAAATTCATCCAAGATAGGAGGCGCGTTTTCAAGATCGATCGCGACGACATCTAGCGATCGATACTGGTTGTGAAGTAGTTTAACCAAGTTCTGAGGGCAATGGAGTTGGAATAAATGAGGAAAGAATAAAGAGATACATAATTTTCTGGTTTGCCATCCAATTTTATTATCGCGAGCGAGAGAATCGGTCTGCAACTTTGCTCGTCCAATATTTTCACTTTGTTGACCTAGGAATAGCTTCCTAAGGGAAGACTTGCTCAGCCAGTTGCGGCCAACTGCATTTTTCGAAAGGAGAGGAAACATGATTCGAAGGGTTGGAAGGGTTGAACGAATTAATTGCAACGTTTCTTGAATTCGGAGGAACAATTTAGGGAGCGTAGTTCCTTAAGAATTTGGCACGGATATCTTTCTCAGGAAACGTACATTGTTCCTCGAGTGAAAGGGAGGGAATATAAAGTGCCTTCCCTCCCTCCCATTTAAGTTGTTTTCGAGCTTCAACCCCGTTAGAAAACACGAAATTCGGTCGTGTGAAAGCAATTCCAGGGAATATCGTATTTAACCTGGCCGGGCATCCCTTCCCCCGCCCCAGGATATCCCGTAATTTTTCTTCTCCTAACAAGAAACCACGTAAGACACCCTACCCGACGTTCCCCCCATTTAATCGCAGTTAATATTTCACTTATACAACATTTAGCAAACGCAGTATTCTCTTCTCTTCACTAGAAAAGAGAAATACCGTTTCGCGAACAATGACAAATATTTCGCCGGATATATCTGTTCGATCTGACGAGATATCATAAAACTAGAGATACCATTCGGTGGCAATCCCGTGTAAAAATTGACGTGCAAGCTTAATTTTTCCAAAGATCGATTTTATAACGCCCCAATTAATGGGAGAAAAAAAAATTGATACATTCTTGACTCTATCTATCTCATAACTGTGTAAACGAAAATAATTATCCCAAAGTCATCGCAGGCAACCAAAAACTGAACGGGAAGCTTGGCCTTTCCCGACACGTCCTACCCTCCCAATAATTATTAGTCGACTCTTAGTAAGCCTGGCGCGGTTGGAATCCCGAAAAAGTAAGCACAAAAGGGAACAAGAACGCTTGAAGGAGGGCATAAGTGGACAGCTCCACCTAAAATTAACACCAGCCACCAATGGTAGTAATTACACTCTACCTACACCTAGGATTCCATCGATTCTTATTCTCAATGGAAGAATCAAGTGAATACTTGAAGGATGGTTTGATTTTATTAACAGAGATCCTTAAAGTTTCATTCCAGGCGAACAAACTTGGCCGTAGGATCGTGAAACAGTAATGAGCAATCGATAATAATGGATCCCCTTAGGCTTTCCTCCCTCGTTCACTCTCTTCCCCCTATTCAATGACACGTCGTCGTTCCGCTTTATGTATTATCGATGACAAAACGGCCTGGATTCCATTCATTCCGATTTCTTCCACTTGTCCTTCATGATTTTTCGCGCGAGAAAATAATTAAATCGCCCATCCACTTGTCGAGACCACTGTCGTTCGTCGCTTGATATTTTTAACCCTTTCATTCCGATTCTGTACTGTAGATGGCGTCGATCGATCGGACAAGCTTTATTAAAAGCTATCATTCGCGATATTTCGTTGTATGTGTGCGAAAGGTGTGTCAGATCAATATTGGTGCATCGAGATTATTATGTATCGAATATTATTCTATTTATATAGATATTAGTCACTGTGTATGCATTTCAGAAATTACGGATTTATATTATATTGGGACATGATTTTGTTATAAGTTTACATGTATAATTTGTGATTCCATCTCTGGCATCGAATCTTTGACTAGTCGAAGATAAATTTGCATCGATAAACGAGAATGTGAAGTCGTGGTAGTGGAGCTTTGAAAAAGACTAGATAGATAAAATAGTCGGATGAACCAATTTTTAGTGAATTTTCTGATGCATCTTCTGATGCAATTCTAGAGATCTTACTATCTCTCTTTCTGTCTTTCTCTCTCTTGTTCTTTCTTGAATTTGTTCAAGGCAGATCAACGAGTGCAGAATTATTTTGTTTGGCTTGATGATAAAACGATTTCTTCTCTGGATGTTTTCTTCATTTTTTCATTCCGATATGAAAGTATTTATGCGGTTCTTTTTACGATCGAGAAGGTGGAATCTCGTACGAAATCGAGAGAATTTTTATTACCCTTCTGGAGTAAAGAAGTAGAGAATCCTAAAGCTTGGATGAGGTTCATCAAATTTTACCGTTGTCCCTGTTTCTTTATGCTCTTGTTTAGACTGGTTGTGTGGCATCAGAAACTGGATTGCAATCACTGGAAAACGTTGGAGGATCGTTTATGTCAAGGTCTTGCTTCTCTCCAATCTCTTTTTACTCCTTTCCAAGTGGATCCTCTGGATCGATGACCTCAATGATGCACCAATTAAAATTACAATCTGGAAATTCTTTCATCTATATTTGAAACACAATTTTTTCTTTTCTTTTTTTAATTCTTTCTTTCAACATCATCAGAATTTTTTCTCGATCGTTCAAGAGTTTCCTATTCATCGTTACTTTTTCTCATATTTTTTTCTTCGTTACTTATTTTAAAATCCTTTCCAATTCAAGAGTTTCCTATTGCAAGTTAAAATAAATTAATTATATCGATTTTATATTTAAAATCTATTGTTAAGGATTAAAAAATATATACGAGCAGAATTCGCAATTAAACTCGCATCGAGAAATTCGACAATCTTGCAGGGGAAGATGGGCTTAAGCGTCCACCTGCAACCCTTCCGTTTTTCCCCTCTCCTGGCTCTCAAACAATCATCCCCTTCGGACATAGGCAGCCGGTGAAGAGAATCCACGGCACGAGGAAGCTCGATTTGCCGCAGCTGCTTCGATGAATCGTTAAAATCGACCGTAAGCTGTAATTCGGATCGACGAGGCGCGAATTTCTGCGTTCCATAATACCAATTCCCCCTTTTTTCCTTTCCCCACGCTTGGTCTCCCCCTCCACCTGATTTCGTGTTCAAATGTTCCTCGGGACGGGATTTTATTACTGTCCATGACCACCGATGGTGAAATAAAGAGCTCGAGCGCGTTGTTTCGCGATTTGACAGTTGCGAGGCTGGCTGTGGCAATTGTCCCCTTTCGATTCCATTAATTTCCTTCGATGATAATTGTCGATTTCAATTCAGTTATTTATAAATTTAAGGATCAAGAGTTTTTTTTTCTATTCTCCATTTATGGAGAACGTGATAAAATAAAAAATAAAAGATATCCCCTTAATAGTTTGAAGAATATAAAAATTTAAATGAAACTTCGACGAAAAATATCTTGAGAAAAGGAATTAAACTTACCTAGAACGAATAAAATCAATTTTGATCTTTAATAATCGGACAAATCAATATCTCCAATCCGCCATTTTGATTATATGATGTGTATTATGTGAGATAAACCTAACCTCAAAAACCAATTAATTCATTGCCATATAAACATGGATCTTAATAACGATAATTGACAAGAAAAAGTAGTTGGAAAAGTTAGAAGAAACACTTCCAATTAATGCTTTTGATTTGTATTTACAGTTAAACTCCATTTATTCCAGTGACAGTGCAAACCTAACCTCAAAAACTAATTGATTCATTGCCATATAAACATGAATCTTAATAACAATAATTGACAAGAAGGAATAGTTAGAAAATTTAGAAGAAACATTTCAAATTAATGCTTTTGATTTGTATTTATAGTTAAACTCATTTATTCCAAGTGACAATGCCAACCTAACCTCAAAAACCAATTGATTCATGGCCGTATATACGTGAGCCTTAATAGCGATAATTGACAAGAAGAAATAGTTAGAAAATTTAGAAGAAACATTTCAAATTAATGCTTTTGATTTGTATTTATAGTTAAACTCATTTATTCCAAGTGACAATGCCAACCTAACCTCAAAAACCAATTGATTCATGGCCGTATATACGTGAGCCTTAATAGCGATAATTGACAAGAAGAAATAGTTAGAAAATTTAGAAGAAACATTTCAAATTAATGCTTTTGATTTGTATTTATAGTTAAACTCATTTATTCCAAGTGACAATGCCAACCTAACCTCAAAAACCAATTGATTCATGGCCGTATATACGTGAGCCTTAATAGCGATAATTGACAAGAAGAAATAGTTAGAAAATTTAGAAGAAACATTTCAAATTAATGCTTTTGATTTGTATTTATAGTTAAACTCATTTATTCCAAGTGACAATGCAAACCTAACCTCAAAAACCAATTGATTCATTGCCATATTGAAAAGAAAAAGTAATTAGAAAAGTTAGAAGAAACATTTGCAATTGATTTGATATTTATAGTCAAACTCACTTATCGCGATGGTGACAGGTGAACCTAACCTCAAAGAAAGACGAAGCCAATCGATCCAACGAATGAACATGGGTTCAATTGTTCACGACAAGAAGGAACGCGATGCACAGTTGGAAGAAAATTCGAATGGAAGTGGAATTTGCTCAAAACTGTCGCGTTGCGAAATGGAAGCAATAAAGCTCGACTCAACGAGCATTTCCACGTGTGTGTATAGTCCCGTTTCAGAGAATTCGGCATCCTTCTTCGGGGGACTCGGTTAAATGAAATAATTTCTCGCGCAACGATTTGTTTGCCAGCACAATAAAACACACGGGCGACCGATAAAGATAAAGGATAAAGGTTCGACCGACGTCGAGACGTGATTTCCCTCCCTCTCCATCCCCTTTCTCTACCGATGAATGGGATGGCTCTGGAGAGGCGTCCATCGAAATCAGAAGACGAGTGGGTAATCCTGTGTACAGGTCCACGGGAACACAGAGGAATCCTGGAGGATATCGAGAAACGACATCAAAGAGGATTCCACTTGGCATTGTGCATGGCCGTTTTCATTGTACATTTGCGTTCAACGAGAGAAGACCTCAATGGCGGATTCACGTCCGTATCAATAACGAAGCGTTGATTATACGATCGTTTCGCTTTCTTTGCGCACGTTCAAGGTTGATGTTTAATTGTGGTTTTTCTTCTTTGAGGATTCGACGAGAGACATCTTTGAAAAATAATGACATTTGTTTAAAATATTCTCGTCTGAATACGAAGCAAGTTTATAATATCTTTATCGATAATTTTTATTTGAAATTGAAGAATATTTTCACGGTTCTAAACACGTCAGATGTCTATTTAAAACTGTAACGTGTTCCGTTCAATAATTCGAAGAAATCCTATTAACACTTCCCTTCCCTGTTACAGAAGATACAAACCAACCGATGGGAACCCAAAATCGTGTACTAAGTATTACAGCACACGGTTCCACGGTTAAATCTCCTCCTGGACTTGGATGGTTGGGATCGGTGGAGAAGCTTCTCGTTCAGAAGCTTTCGAATATCTGATCGCGGTTGTGTGCGTTAACTGTGTGTGTTGCACAGCCCCGCGTGCCTTTGTGTGGCTCGGTGTCCTCAACTGCCGAGAGATAACATCCAATTTGTGCGCAAACCAACGGATTTCGAATCGGCCAGATTCTCGACTCCTCCGCTTCTGCGGTCCATTCACGAATTCTTTCGACTTCTTTCTCTCTTCCCTTTCTTCCTTCTTTCCTTCCTTCCACCATCTGTCCATCCGCCTCGCCCCTCTTTAACTTTGTTCCCTATATTCTCTTATCGTACACCCGTCGTCGTTGTCTACTTTTTCTTTCTCTGGGAAACGGTGCACTCCTGTGCTGTGCATCTGCTCTACTTATTTCACTGTTTTGTCATTTTCTTCTTTTTCAATATTTCGGTCGCTCCATACTGACTTTACCCTGATTTCACTGAATATACAGTTGGAATATGAAGTTGTATAAATATGCTTATGTATATATATGTATATATATATTGTATATATTATAGTTGTGCTCAGTTCTTTTTTCCTTTTTTTTTCAGGTCAGCCAATTATACGCTTCGCATTGTAATTGGCTAGTGATTAAAACAATATATCTTTCTTGTAACAAACAATCAGCCTATATTAATACTTTTAATTGTAACTATTATTACGTCAATTTTTCCTTTTTAATCCACGTTGACTAACTCTTCAATCGATCTTTTTGAATCGAGTTTTACAAGCTAGCTTTTAACCACATCAATTTTTTCTTTTTACACATTTTACAGCAATTTCTTAATATTCTTATATCATTTATAATCCTTTATTCTTACCTTTCCGCTAATTGATTCAACATATCCATATTTGATATTATATTTGATATTATTAAAATTCAATACTTATAGATGTTATATTAATTTTCTAATCTCCTGCACTCTATGTGCAATCGACAAAGTGGATCAATTTTTCAACCCTGCATTATCAATCTATATATTTATCATATACCACTCTCTTCAAAGAGAGGGACTGCAAATTAGCACCGGTGCACGCAATAAATGTCGCGTCACAGTGTGTTTCACGTTACACGATACATCCACCCTCTTAAAGGGTGGTATCATCCGCTAGCGTATCTTTCCTTCCCCCTTTTTATCCTCTGCAACCTCTCCGTCGGCGACCCCTGGCGTATTATCAGCTTCTCGAAAAGGGATAATTAGATTTTCCTCCCCCTCCCCCCCGGCGCGAGAAGATGGGTCGGGCGGTGCAGCA
>NW_006263371.1:1723203-1724896 GCF_000469605.1 Apis dorsata
GACTCGTGTGTCGCGTTTTTTGCAAGTCAAAACCGCGTCTAATTATTCAACGTGGAGCCGTGGGGCGGAATCTCTGTGCCCCGCTATTTTGCATCGCGTCGTTTGATGTGAAATAATACGCGCGCGGTAATGGAACCGAGGACCTTGGTCCGTGAGCCGGAAATCGTGCGTTGTTGTTCACCCCGCAGCTTTTCGAAGCGACGAGGGTGGACCTATCCAAGGGGTTGGAAACGCGGGGGTGGAATGAAGGAGGGGTGGGAAAAAATTGTGAGGGATAGGGGGACCGACGACCGGGTCGGTGAAAAGGGCAAGAATGAAGACAAAAGGGTAGAATGGGTGTGGAGAGAGGGGAATTAAGATTTTAGAGGGAGGGATGGAAAAATGGAAGGAAACTATTTCTTTGTGGAGAGAGATATATATGTGTGTGTGTGTGTGTGTGTGTGGACGGAAAAGAGGGATGTAATTTTGAAAATTACGTGAAATAATTCTGTTAATGTTAAGCAACGTTGCACTTTTGTAATAATTTTGGAAATTTTAATATTAAAATTGGAGAATTGGAAAAAAGTTGTTTTGCAAAAATTAAATGGTATAAAATAATGGAAAATTAGTTCGAAGCATCGGTGAGAAAAAGAAAAATCGATTTGAAATTTCGACAAATTATTAAATTTTAAATCGCGATAAAGAGGAAAGAACGATTCTTGGGAAAATGTAAAATATAATTTTTAATTCCCTTGTATTTCTTAAATCTAAAGTTGCCCAGGAAATTTGCAAGGTGAAATATGAACAAAAATATTACGTTCAACGCGTGCTTATTTATTTATTGTTAACAGCTGGAAGCCTTCATGCTTTATGGAAGAATGAAGAATGAGGTTACTTGAATATTTATAGGATGCTCTCGGTTCATTCATTTTTTTAGAAAGTAGTCATAAATTAATATTCAAATTTATACTGAAAGCGCTGACGAGTAAAGCCCTGCTCGTCGATCACGAGGCATTACTTTATTTATAAATCTCGGAAATTAACATAAAACTGCTCTTTTTCTCTATCCTCCCCCTCCCTCTTAAGACTTAAGGAAAATCTATCAAATTCAAATTTTCATTAATAATCCAACCCCTTATTTATCTAACGAATTTCCATCAAGAATAATATTATCATAACATAAAGGAAAATTTTATTTTTCAAGGTATGTAACGAAGAAGATCTGTTCGAAGTCGAGGGAAATTTTCGAAATAATACAATTTGTGGCTCGAAATGAATCACCTTTTAATAACGTCACGACGAAAAATCGATCTAAAACGTTTCTATTCTTTTTTGGAAAATTTTCAACGAAATTTTCCAAAAGCGAACTGTAATCTGGAATGAGGATCGTTTCAAACCTGGACTTGCTTAATGAAATTATGAGGAGCATTACTCGATCGATGGCGCCACAATCGTTTCATTCGCCATTTCATTTTCAAAGAGGAAAATGGCTTCACGAATTCGATCGTTTCGCAATTTTATTTACCGTTTCTTTGTGCCGCCGATCATTTCTTTTTTACCTTTCTTGCGCGAAAAATTCGTTCCTACGATGGGCAACTACAAGAGATTTCGAAATATGAGATTAGTTTTTAGATTCATTGAGATACAGTGATTTTTCTTTTTTCTTTTTTTTTTTCTTTTTTTCCTTTTTTCTTCTTTTTTTTTTTATATCGAT
>NW_006263371.1:1724942-1725456 GCF_000469605.1 Apis dorsata
CTCTCCCCCACTATAAAAATGGATTTCTAAAGGATTTTACATTATAATAGAGCGGTTGGAAAAATATTTGTCCGATTGTTAATATTTGTTTGATAAACGTTTGCGGAGAAAGCTCTTTTCGAAGTTTTCCGGCAGAGGAATTTTAAAGAGGAAAGATGGGTAATTGGATTCTGGAAATTGAAATTCTTTGAAGCGCCGTTAAGAAATTGAAACGTCATATTTAATTACGTTTGAGAGGGGAAATATAGTGTTTAATTATGTTCGAGAAATGGAGAGATTCGCTTTGTTTATTCGAGGTTGGGATCCCAAGCAAAATGAGAAGATATCTCTTGTTATTTTAATTTATCTTCGTTAAAAAATCCGTGGATTAAAATTAATAATACACGCGTGCCGAAACGCGTATAATGTAAACGTGTTCCGAAAACAATACCACTTGATCACCATTATGACCTATTATTGTTATTATTATTATTATTATTATTATTATTATTATTATTATTATTATTATTATTAT
>NW_006263371.1:1725510-1728402 GCF_000469605.1 Apis dorsata
ATAGCATACTCTACACTCGTAATTAAAAATTACATTTTCACAAGTTTAAAGTAACCGTTCAAAGCAAGCAAGCACCGTTCTAACCTAACTTCGTAGTTATAATCTAATTTAACTTAACAACGCGACCTAACCTAATCTATTAACGCAACCTAACTTAATCCAATTCAACTGAAACCACTTTGCCTAACCTCCACTCCGCCAAAACTGCTAAAAATTCACGGGGAAACTTCATTTTCCGGCCGAAAGATCGCGCCGGGGGAGAATTTCATAGAGAGACCGCGCCCGTGTTCTTTCGACGGGGGTCGCAAATATTATGCGAGTGTGGCGTAACCTGCAACACGATGGCGGCACCGTTAGAAACCTCCCGTTTGACCTCCATTAATAACGAACAGTTTATTCGCTGTAGATCGTAAACATAATTAAGGGTCTCGTTAACATGAGCAAACGATAGCGCCACCCCTTCCTCCTCCCCCCCCCCCCCCCCCAACTCCCTTGCTTCCTTGCTTCCTGTTTCTACCGCGGAGACGCGGAATCTGACGTGGAAAACAGAGAAAGAGGCCGACTTTTTGATCAAATGCCGCCCTCCCTGTTTGTTCACCCAATCCCTCTACTCGCGGATGTTAATTATGAATATTTAATTTCGTGTTACTCCCTTCCTCGTGGGAAAGTAGAAACGTGGAAAATTTCTCCGGCCTGGGTCCCTCTTTCGCCTTAAGAAAATTGTGCTGTACGGAATCGACGAATTAATAATTGATCCTCATCGGTTTTAATTACACACGTCGTCGAGAGAAGTTTTGCGAAATCGAGAATCTCGATTTAATGGAGGGGGGGGGGTGTGATTCTCGTTTCGATCCTCGAATTCGAGGATGTGCACGTACGTTTGAGAAGAAATAACATTTTTAATTTTGAATAAATAAAAATTGAATGAATCTCTCTTTTTTTTTCTATGTTTTCTAATTTTTAAACATTGTTGAAGAAGTTGAGGAATCGAGGTTCAGAATCAATTAAGGATGGTTTTGCACGCTGTTCACATGGGATATAATTAAAAGTAAAAGTTTTATATGTTAAGATAGAAGAAAGGGAACATCGTCAGGGAGTGAAACGAGAATATATGATTTCGCATATTTTCGTTTTGGAGATAAACGAATGTTGCAATGCCACGGAATGGAAATGTATATACCTTTGCAAAAAGCAAACTAATATTGCGCAACAACAGGAATAGCAAGAATTTATACTGCAACCAGTTTTTATTGTCGTTGGCTTTAATAAACGAATGTTGATAATCGATATACGTTTCTTGAAAATCCTGGGCTTTATTTTAATGAAAACCCGTTTTCATGAAATTTAATTTGCAAAAATAAAAAGTGGATAAAAACGAAAATAGCCGGGAGTTGAATCTATTTCTTCTCGGTATTTATCTTTCTGCTGCTGCATTCGAAGTTGAACTTTAAACGTTTTCAAACATTTTCCACGCATCGAAATGAAATTGTTCCCCTAAAACTTTTTTTCATATTACAACTGTAACTCGTCAAATTACATTTTCATCTTTTCTATATTCAATCTCTCTCTCTGTATTCAATATTAAAACTGGGAAAAAAGGAAACGTCAATTTAAAATTTCCAAATCGATAAGGAATAATCAGAAATATTATTTCAACGTTTCGAATGGATTCTCAGAAATATTAATTCAAAATTCTATACCTGTATTCTTGAATATTGTTATAAATATTTTTATATTGTTTTCTTCGTATTACAACCGTAACTCGTCGAATTACATTTTCACCTTTTCTATATTCAATCTCTCTCTCTGTATTCAATATTAAAACTGGGAAAAAAGGAAACGTCAATTTAAAATTTCGATTGTAAGGAATAAGTCAGAAATATTATTTCAAATGGATTCTCTGAAATATCAATTCAAAATTCTATATTCTTAAATATTCTCTTATACCCAATCACATACTGATTAAATATTCCAAATGGATTATTCTCAGAAGTATTATTTTCACAAGTAAAATTCCAACTGTTCCAGACGTGTTCCACGTTACAAAATTTACAAATCGCGAAGAATTGTTGTCAGAGCGAAGAAGTGTCAACACGTTTGAATACGTTTGAACATGTTTGAACACGTTTGAACATGTTTGAGCACGCTTGAACACGTTTGAACACGTTTGAACACATTTGAACACGTTTGAGCACGCTTAAACACGTTTGAACACATTTGAACACGTTTGATCAGGATTGCACGTAAAATATCTTTATATATTACACATCTCCTCAATTTAACAATTGATATTGGTGGCGGTTTGGAACGCTCGTTGAAAATACGACGCAGGAAAAGCCAGCCTCTGAATTATGAGGTGAATCTGGGGGAAGTTCTAAGAGAAGTTTGCAACGGGCCACACTTTCCTACTGTTTTCAAATTGGCCGTGCCACTTCCGTCTTATAAATAGCCCGCTTCCTCCCCCGCCAGAACTTTTCCGCCCCACCGTGGATCGCTTTCAACGTTATTTTCACGACGTTGTTCTTCTGTCCCTTCGTTTATTTGTCGTGGTGACAGTTCCCGGGAACTGAATTTTTAAACGAAATTAGTTTTCTTGGCGATATCGTTCGCTCGGAGAACCCATTATTTCTCTTCTCTTTTCTTTTTTTCTTAAGGAGGAAGTAAAATAGGAGGAAGGCGCCTCGAGGTATTCCTAAACTCAAATCATGACCGAATCTAATTAATTCTTAATAACATTCTTAGATTTCTTCTTCCGTTTTCTTTTCTTTTCTTTTCTTTTTTTTTGATGCAATAATTTTGAATGGTACGATAAAAGTTTCTTTTATCACTGTTACTATAAAATTTCTTTCTTTTTTTTTTTTTTTTTTTTACAATACATCGGATTAACATTGC
>NW_006263371.1:1728550-1731302 GCF_000469605.1 Apis dorsata
AATATTCTTACCATTCCATGGTTGAAAAATGTTTAAATATGTATGAAGAGTCTTTAGCGAGAACAATAAATGGATTTACATATTTGATATCCTCCCTCTCTCTCTTTCTCTCTGTTAGATAAGTGTGGCTTATCGTTGCAAATTCCTCGGTCTGACATTCGCGTATGCACGAACGAATTTATGATTATTTTATGTATTTGCAAATTGCTCTCTCTCTCTCTCTCTTTATATATATACATTATTTTTTCTACGGCAGTCTACATTATTTTTTCATAACTTCGTGACTACAATATATACATGTACACACATACACACATACACGTAACAGAGAAAGAAATTTATCCCGTTACACTTGTCTCTACTACTACCTTGACTTTCCACGACACCTTGCCGCTGCTCGAGAAACGGAATCACATTTTTAAAATTCGTTTTCCTCCTGATTCCACTTGGAGGAAAGAAAGAAAATTTCGAAAGGGGAAAAAGAAGGGGGAAGGAAGATTCTATCGCATAATCGTCCGTTCTTATCCGTTCTTCCACGCAAGATGAATAAGACGCGACAGCGCCATTCCCTGGACCAACGGCGAGTTTTCAACCCGTGGCTGGAAGCGGCGCGTAAATAGAACGCGATATTTTGTAGCGTGAAACAATAACGAGGCAGGGTGGCCACAATGTGTGTGCAACGGTTGTTCCGTGATATCGCGTCTGCCTGGCATCCACCTCCCTCCCTCTCTCTCTTTTTTCCACCGTTTTGTCTTCCTCGCGGCTGTCTGCGCTCCACGAAAATCGCGAAAATCCTGAAGCGTGATTTGCATTTTGCATCGATGGGAATCGTCGTCCCATTCCCGCTTCTCGTTTTGTCTTCCGTCCAAAGCGAGCTGCGCGTGGCGTACCAGGGTCTTCCAGGGTTGGAATCAGAATTGAAATTTATTTCTTTGTGGAGCATTACAACTGTTTTTCCAAAGCTGTAATCCCCGTAAAGATTCGACTTGGCGCGATGCTACGAAAGCTTTGACAGAGTTGAAAGTGTTGAGTTTATTATTATTATTTATTTTTTCTTTTCTCCTCCAAGGTTAAGTCGAGTTTTGAGAGATGGAAATCTAATTTTTTGAATATTTTTTTCTTGAAATCTCTGCGAAAGCATCTCGTTCTCTGCAAAGATTTGGTTAAGCGATAATGGTTGGGTTAGATTTTTTAGTGATCATTTGGTGGGAAGAGTCTTGCATTTTGTGAGTATCGATTAAAAAGAGACGCGCATACGCGAATTTTTCATTAAAATTTTTACGAGCGGTTTATTCTGCGGGTAGATTATTTCGTGTAATATAAAAATATTAGCAACCTGTTTATTTTAATTTTCATACTGCTACGGATCTCCCCCGGAACAAGTTATTGCCGCAGGCAAGATTCACTTAATCGACAGTTCGCTGCTTTTTCAAAGAAAATGCATTTCCATACGCGCACGTTACGTGCAATTTTCTTCGTTTATTTCAGTCTTAATAATGAAAATAGAGGAACGTCCGTCCACGCTTTTTGTAATTTTTCTTTATAAAATTTACACAATTCGCAATTTCCGGACAAACTTTACGATCTAAATTTTGAAACGTCGATCAATTTCTGATTTAATTTCGTTGTTTGTTACTAATTTTATTTCTTTTTCGTTTTAACGTTCTTTTTTCCTTTTTTTTTTTTAGAACCAAGTTTGAGCCGATAACGGCGAGGGATATTTTTTTTTTTTCCAATCTCTACTATCCTAATCTACTTTATACCATTGCGAATTTTCATTCCGCGGAGAATCCAGGATATCGGATGCAGAGATCAAAATTAATAATATCGTAGAGACTTCACGTGGAACAGGGATTTACCCTCATAATTCACTCGATTCGCTTTTTTAATAATATCTGAATACAAAATTCCATTTTCTCGAATTTCGAATTTCGAATAACTCGTGGAAATAATGAGATGAGTGACGAAAATTACAAGTAACACGAATCGTAGTTAAATATATTTCATAATTTATAAAAATTCATTAAAAATTGAAGAAATAATTGTAGAGATACAAAAGTTGATCGAATTTTGAAATTAATTGCATCAAATTAAAATTATCTCATTGGAGAATAATATTTTTTTTTTGTAGATCTATTATTCTATTAAATTTTCATTACAGAGAGATATTTGAATTGTGTAATTTTCGAAAAATTATTAATTTTTCCATCTTGCATGTCTTATGTATATTATGTATAAAATAATTGAAGGCTATTTTGTTTTATATATTATTGCAAAATTGTGCAATTATCTCAGAGATCCTATATTTCGACTAAGTCATAAAATTAAACCTCAATAATCGAAATTCGGCAATTTTTCGTTTCCTCTTTTCAATTATGACCTACCAGTATCTTTATTCCATCCTCATAAAAAATCATTTATTTAATTAAATTCATATTAATGTAACAAATTTACACATAATGATCGTTTTCGATTTTCGATTACGATCCGAACCTTTTACCAGAAATATTTCACAGCTTATTCCAGTTTTGTTTTTCGCCCCTTTTATACCATTTTTTTTTTTCGACGTTTTCCACGGAGATGCAACTTTGCCTATCGATTGATGGAAATCACAGGAATTCTGAAGCGTGATTTGTTCGGCCGGTTGTTAGTGCTTTTTTTCGTTGCTTTTGGTTTTTCGTTTTTTTTCTCCTTTTATTTCTTTTTTTATTTGTTTTTTCTTTTTTTCTTTTTTTTTTTTTTTTTTTTTTTT
>NW_006263371.1:1731717-1738552 GCF_000469605.1 Apis dorsata
CCGTACACGGTGTTCGAATGTTTTCGAGATGAAGATCGGATGTGCATGAGCGAAATTTTAAAAACGGATTTGCTTTCGATCCTCCAGTTTTGCGCGCATCGCCCAACCGGAATGGATACGTGGGAATTGTTTTAGAAGAAGGAAGAAAACACTCGATATCAACACTACGTATTTCCTGATGTTTTTCGAAGACCATATATTTATTTTCATTCTGATTAGTTCTTGGAACAGTAATAGTTTACATGCTTATATGTTATTTAATCTTATTACTTGTTGAATACTAGGAATTGTAACGAAGATTGGATAACGAAAAATAACAAATATATTTCTTGAATATTTCTTGGAGCAAAGCTATAATATCCCAAATTTATTATAATTAGAATTAATTAATTTTTCTCATCATCACACTTGCATCTTCGAATATCGTTTATCATTATACGATCGTAATTTCATTTCTTATTATCTCATAGAGCGTAACGCGAAATTTATACATCCGTTTTCACATTTCAAATGCTTTCAAATGCTTTCATCATCTGGCGAGCATATTTCGAAAAATAAAAAAAAAAAAAAAAAAAATCTCCGCAAAGCGCAAAGGATTAATTCAATTAAAGCGAGCGAAACACGTCAATTGGAAAAAATCGCAAAAAAAAAAAAAAAAAAAAAAAAAAAAAATCGAAATCAAAAAGCCTATCAACAGTTTAAAACGTTCATTCGAGAATCAAAATTCTCTTTCATAATCACACGTATTAAAAAAAAAAAAAAAAAAAACCAAACGAAAACAATATTCATCGACGAAATAAAATCGACTGGAAGAAAAATTGAAAAAAAAAAAAAAAAAAGAAAAAAAATGAAACATCGAATTGTCGCGTCGAAAGCCCATTAATATAAACGCTATACATCCTCGTTTCCACGAATCTTTCGTTCGATTATTTAAATCGAGCCCCCTCTCCCCCAATCCCATCCCCCCGTAAAACGACGAATTTTTTTCCAACGACGAATATGGGCGGGAAAAATTTTCATCGAATCGAGATTTCGCCCAAATCGAGATCGATCGAAAGGGGGGCCGTTCTCGCGGAAAAATTTAATGGGGGGGGAGGGGGCCCCCCCCTCCCCTCGGTCAATTAAAAACAGAAGAGGGCTCGCGTAATTCGCGATAATANNACAACCGTTCAATTATTTGCTACGGCCGTGATGTTGTGTTCTCCGTGAGAATTCCGTGCCGAACGGAAATAGCTCTCTCCGCTTCCCATTTGTAATCCCGGCTTTCGTGTCATGTAAACGTTTCGGACGGACATCGAGGCAGGCACGGCTTGTTACACGCGTATGGACGCGGACGAAAAGCTTGCCATTTCTGTTTCTGAATTATATATATATATGTATGTACACCGTACTATAGGACGTAGGGGCACACTAACAGGGAATATTCTATTTTATATCTGGAAGTTGGAATCTTTTTCTCCATCGCGGGGAGGGAAGGGAGAAGAGGGAGGTTTTGTTTCGAGGGTAGAGATTCTCTTTTTTTGCGTCGTCTTTTGAATATTTTTTTTCTTTTTTTTTTTTTTTTGCGAGAGAATTAATTTCTAGCTCTGTGAATTAATGTAACATGACGTACGAAAAATTATGAGAAATTATCGAGAAATTATTATTATTATTATTATTATTATTATCTTGATCGATAACTTTAGCTTTAAGGTTTAAGATTTTTTAAGATTAAAATTCAAAAGCTCATCGCCCGAGTTCCTTGCCTTTCGAACGATCGTTTGTTAATTTAACGAGGAAATAGGGGAAAGGGTAAGCTAACGGCGGTAGTTAACGGTGGCGAAGAGCAAGCGGCGAAAGAAAAGGAGGTTGGAAGGATGGGAAGGAAATCCAAGATTTCTGTTTGGCCATGAATAATTTTTCCCTCCTACGGAAAAATAATTTAGAAGGCGGGAGGAAGGGGGGATTCTCTGTAGGATTG
Source organism: Apis dorsata (assembly GCF_000469605.1). Classification (NCBI taxonomy): domain Eukaryota; kingdom Metazoa; phylum Arthropoda; class Insecta; order Hymenoptera; family Apidae; genus Apis; species Apis dorsata. The sequence continues at coordinate 1,733,678 of NW_006263371.1, forward strand.
GTGACCCGTTTTGTTTCTTCTTTCTTTTGTGAAAAAAGGGACTGGTTGTTTTATCCATGGTTTTTACTCCGTCCTTTCTCTCTCTCTCTTTCTCTCGGAATCCTCTCAGATGTTATTCTGAATATTCTTTTCTCGATTTCGTTTTTTTTTTTTTTTTCAAGAAAACTCGATAAATTCGAAATGAAAGGAATTGGAAATATCGGCGGTTAATAAATTTAAAGAACGGTATTAAGGCCGGTTTTCGTGAATTTGTCGAAGGGAAAGACGAAGGGAGCAAGTTCTTGGAGAACAGGAGATTTCACCCCTTCGACACTTTGAACTTCATACCACTTGATTTCACTTCACAGCCGGCGCTTATGCACGGCACGTGTGGCCGGGTAAATCTATTCACCTGTATCCATCGATCGACCCAACCAACCCTCTGATCTGTGATCCGTGTGCACTTTACCGTCAACTGTCGCGTGTCCTCTTCGACACGTGCTCAACGCACGCCTGCATTTTTGCGCTCCATCCTCCATCCTCCATTTCGTCTTGTCTTACAGATATTATCTGCAAGACATTATTACATTAATTTATGCAATTTATTTATATGTACATATATTTATATGTACTGTTTATTGAAATAAAGTCTGGTGGAAGGAAATATCTATTTTCACAAGCATTTTTTATCTTATTCGTCACGTGTACTAATTTAAAAATGACGATTCGTATCTAGTCCTCGATGCATTGGCGTGGGTCATAGAATTCAGAGAATTCTAACGTAACTATAAAATATAAAAATTTTTTTTAATTTCGTATTCGAGTAATTAAGATAATATTGTACGTGTTCACAATTAACAGTCTCGAAAATATTTCAGTTTCCAATCTTGGATGATTATCATAACTTGGTGAATGAAAATAATTTTTACGATTTTCAATATTCAAATATATTCTTAAATTTCCAAAAATTTCTTTTTTACTACTTTCATTTCATTAAAATATGAGAAATTAATCGAAAGCCTGGAAGAATTAAAATATACACTTCTGGACGACCAAAAAATTAAAATAAATGTTGATATAAAATTGGATCACTATCTCCTATTGGATCAAAAAATGAAGTATTAAAATTTCAAAATTAAATAATAATAATATGGTAATTGCTCCAGCTAAAACTGGTAATAATAAAAATACTGATCGTGGAAACAATGAAATTTGATCATAATTTAATGAAAAATTTGTTATTATTATAAGATAATTATATATAATTATAATTCCTGATATATATGAAAAGAAAAAAATTGCAAAATCAACTGATAATAATGAATGAAATAAATATGAAGATAGAAATGGATATAAAATATTCAACCTGTACCTGGATAAAATAAATTTCTTAATAATAAATATTTAATATTTTCATGGGAATGCTATACCAGAAAATCCTAATATTAACGAAATTAATCAATTTCCAAATCCACCAATTAAAAATGATATTATTATAAAAAAAAAAGAAAAATTATTAAAAATAGTCCAGTCACAATCGCATCATAAATTTAATCATTATTAATTCATGATCCTGTTGAATTTCTAAACAATATACATAGACATACTCGAACGAATCCAATCTCTCTTTCATAAATTAAAAATTGTCTTCCACGTCTCCTAATATTTCCATTCCAACTCAAACGAAAAAAAAGTTTGAACGAAGAGCTCGACTCAACTCTTCTTGTGAACCGAGGGATAACCCCACACTCGAAGAGTTTCACATCAAAAGAGCCAAAAAGACCTCCCAAAGAAAAAAGAGGAGAAATTCTTGGTTCCAGCAAGAATTCCACCCACCGAGAAGGATAATGGCAATAAACCATCGGTAGAGGTGGCAAGTGTGAATCGCCAGCATGGGGAAAAGAGCTCGCACAAACAATAGCGACGGTGGGCGAGAAATGGCGCGGCGGGGGGAGAGCCATCCGACACCAACAGTGGCGTCGAAACAATGCGTCAAAAGTTGGGCGTTAATTGTTCTCGAGTCACCTGATCTGATAAATTCATCGAGGTCGAGGGGGTGGCACGAGTCCAGTAGGAGTCCACGTGGTGATCTCCTCCCATGGTAATGGTGTTATCGTGTTTTTCGCCCGCATCCCCTCCCCCCACGATTTTTCTCTCCTTCGTTTTCCTCGACCACGGTTCTTCCCTCCCCCTCCCCCCTCCCACCCTCCATTCGTATTGCGACGACAGACGTCGCTACAACCTTGGTATCTCGACGTTGAATGTAATAATGTCTTAAGGGGGGAGGAGAGGGGGAGGGAATTAAATTCATTCTATTTAATTTGACTGACCAAGGAAAGAAAAGGAGAGGGGGAGGGAAGGTAAAAAGAGGAAAAGGCGGTTGTCACGATGGCTTGGATGAAAGTGGTCCGAAGTTACCTTTTTTACGAACTGTTACGAACTGTTTCGAACGGTTCAAAACTTTGGGAGGAGGATCCATTGACTCGATTCTCACGATACCTGACACCAGTTTGTCGAAAAGATGTTTCTTACAGGAGGAAGATGAGTGGAATGATCTCTATGAAAACTCGTAGTCAATGATGAATCGCAAAATTTCAGAGGCCTCGAAGAAACGTTTCTCTTGAGAAAAAGGAAAAAAAGAAGAGTTTTCAATTTAACGAAAATCTTGCCAACGTTATTTCGAACGATGAAAATAATATATTAAGAAGAATTAAGAATATTCTTAAGTGAGTAATTATGTTACATTATCAGGCAATGTGAAGACAATCCTTGAAATAAAGAAGGACTCGATTTATCAAGCGTGAGATCGATAAGATAAACAGCGTAGTTTCATCTAGGAATTCTCTTCTAGGCGAAAATCGAAAGAAAGTCGAGTAGTTACGTTTCGATCTTCGAGGAGGATTCGAGGGTACATGATTCCGTCCCATCTGTTGTTTACGTGACTTGTGTTCGATGTGTTTCCATTAGATTAGTTCGTGATGACGATGTAGCGGTTTCTATGCTATGTGAACTACGTGATATCCGATATTCATCGATATATAACGAAAATATAACACGGAAAAATATTTCGTCGTCGAAAACAGATAACGTATATTTTACCAATTTAAATAATTTTAAATTAATTAAATAAAAAATTCGAAGACATCTTACGGTTATATCTTGAAAATCTTGAAAAGAAGAATCTGAAATAATATAATAACATATATGTTACCAATTTAAGTAATTTTAAATTAATTAAATAAAAGATTCAAAGATATTTTATACAATCTTGAAAGAAAGAATCTGATGTAATATAATAGCATATATTTTACCAATTTAAATAATTTTAAATTAATTAAATAAAAAATTCCAAGACATCTTACGATTATATCTTAAATCTTGAAAAGAAGAATCTGATATAATATAATAATATATATTTTACCAATTTAAATAATTTTAAATTAATTAAAAAATTCGAAGATATTTTACACAATCTTGAAAGGAAGAATCTGATATAATATAATAATATATGTGTTACCAATTTAAGTAATTTTAAATTAATTAAATAAAAAATTCGAAGATATCTTACACAATCTTGAAAGGAAGAATCTGATATAATATAATAACATATATTTTACCAATTTAAATAATTTTAAATTAATTAAATAAAAAATTCGAAGATATCTTACACAACTTGAAAGGAAGAATCTGATATAATATAATAGCATATATTTTACGAATTTAAATAATTTTAAATTAATTAAAAAATTCGAAGATATCTTGCAAGGATCTTGAAAGGAAGAATCTGAGAAAAATAGGAAAAAATACGTGTGGATTCGAATCAATAGGCCGAATGTGTAATAATATAGCACAATACGCGATCAACATAACCTCGATTCTCAACAATTTCCAACACCAACACGCGTTCCGCCCATTCATTTCTTCATCTTCCCTGGTTAAAAAAATTACCTCTTCCCTCCTCCCTCTCGTTCATAAATCATTCACCGAGCGCACCTCATTTTCGACTCCTTTTCAAATAAAGAAATCTCTCCGCCCGGGAACCACGTGGAAACGCACAAAACACTCGGNTCCATTAAAATCAGCCCCGTGAAAGGGGGTTGCTCGAACGATAATATCGTCGCCGCGTTGAAAGAGAGGAGGCGACCGGATGTGAAAAAAAAAGGAAAAAGAAAAAAAAGGAAGGAAAGAAAGAAAGAAAGAAAGAAAGAAAGGGAAAAAAGAGCCCTGTCAAGTGCAAATGCGATCTCGTGTATGTATAATAAGATAATCAAGGAGCAGGTTTCTGGAAGCGTGAAGGATCGAGGTGAGAAAATGAGAAAAGTCTCGTCGTATTGAATCGCGGATCGTGGAGTGTAAAAATGATAAAAGTGAGAAAGAAATATAACGTTTAATTTATGATTTTGAATCTTTTAAACGATTTTATCGTTCTGTAGAAAATTGTTTTGATATTTTAATAGAATGTTGATAATGTAAATGGGACGTCGAAATATTTTAGAGAACGTTTAATTTATAATTTTGGATTTTTTTGAACCATCTTATCTATTTTATATGAAATTGTTGATGTCTTTTGGAATTCGACAGGATATTGATAATGTAAATAGGGCGTCAAAATATTTTAGAGAATGTTTAATTTATGATTTTGGATTTGAATCGTTCTGTAGGAAATTATTTTGAAACTTAACAGTATTTTGATAATATAAATAGGATATTAAAATGTTTTAAAGAACATTTAATTTATGATTTTGGATTTTTTAAAAGATCATTTTATCGTTCTATAGAAAATTGTTCTTAACAGAATGTTGACAATGTAAATAGGATTAAAATATTTTAGAGTTTAATTTATGATTTTGGATTTTTAAAATAATCATCTTATCATTCTATACAAAATTGTTGAAA
>NW_006263371.1:1739837-1741602 GCF_000469605.1 Apis dorsata
ATCAAAATATTTTATGAATGTTTAATTTATGATTTTGGATTTTTTAAACGATCATTTTATCGTTCTATAGAAAATTGTTCTTAACAGGATGTTGACAATATAAATAGGGTGTCAAAATATTTTAGAGTTTAATTTATGATTTTGAATTTTTAAAATAATCATCTTATCATTCTATACAAAATTGTTGAAATCTTCTAAAATTCGACAGAATGTTGATAATGTAAATGGGGCATCAAAATATTTTATGAATGTTTAATTTATGATTTTGGATTTTTAAAATAATCATCTTATCATTCTATACAAAATTGTTGAAATCTTTTAAAATTTTACAGAATATTGATAATGTAAATGGAGCGTCAAAATAATTTAGAGAATATTTAATTTATGATTTTCGATTTTTTAAACGATCCTTTTATCGTTCTATAGAAAATTGTTGATATCTTTTGGAACAGGATGTTGATAATAGAGCATCAAAATATTTTTCAACTTCTTCTAAACTTTTCTAAAGTTCCCTCTGCTAGAATATTGATACCGTAAGCGATGTAAGAGCAAAGTGACGAGGAACAGGCAAGAGTACGTCTGTCACGAGTCTGTCACGCGTCAAAAAGGGGATATCTTTCAATTCAAAGTTTCTTCGAAATTTCTTTGCAGTTTCTCCACCGCTTTTTTTCTTTTTTCGAAAAATGGAAATCGACGATAATCGTCCCAAGTAAAAGCGAAAGTTTCAACTTTCGCGTTCGAACTTTTCAATCGGCTCGGATGGATCGTGCTCTTTCGCTTATCTCTCTTATATCGATCTCTCGAAAGGTGTTTCGAAATATGATTTATCCTACGTCGTCTCTGACTTCTATTGTTGACTCGGATACACGCGATGACAGCGTGTTATTTTCTCTGGCAACGGCGGTGGCTGGTTGAATCGGGTGCCGGACACGGGCCGTGGGTGGTGTCGTAAGGGTGAGGTAAGGGTCGAAATTGGTAGAAAGGAGCGTAATTTCCTGAGGGGAGGGCACAGGGAAATACGAGCTGACGGAGTTCCTCTTTCCGTCGTTTATCGACAGCTACCCCAAACTCAATATTTTATCGAGAAAATATCGGCCCGTGTTAAATATGTTCATACCTGTTATTGATACACAACTAAATTCATCCGCGTATTCTTTTCCTTCGACCCTCCATCATCCTGGCTGCTTTCCTCCTCTTGTCCATAATATTGTGTAACAAGGTTCGCTGAAAGATACAATACGTTCATCATTTGTTGGATCAACAAAATCTTTTCTTATAAATGTTCTCTTTCTCTCGTTGCATACGATCAAAATCATATTATGCGTTTTTCTTTTTTTTTTCTTTTACACACATTCGTGATGAAACATTCAGCCGATTTTAAAGATTTGAAAGAAAATTTGATGCAGAAGAGCATTAAAGGTTTCGTCTTCAATCGCAGGTAATTGAATAATCAAGCCACAACTTTCTCGCTATTCTTTTCGAAAAAATTATCTCGTGAATATATTAACACTCTCTGTGTGTAAATTTTAAATTGGCATCATTTAATAATAATTTCCTTAAAAAGAAGAAAAAAAAAAGAAAAATTTCACCAAGAATTCATTATTTCAGTCCGTGCAACGCTCGTGCAACATTTTTAAAAAAAAAAAGAAAAGCTTTTTCATCTCGTCCATAATATATATGTATACCACATAGCATAATGAAAGCAGTGAATGAACTGTGTAGCTGATCGGGGGGGGGTCCAGAGCAGTTTCGCCATCGCCGGACG
>NW_006263371.1:1741802-1744658 GCF_000469605.1 Apis dorsata
CCGGTGTACCAGGGAATTTAGCCACCATTAAAGCCTGTAATGCGACGTAATTGTCGTACATACAAGCTGCTGAACGTCGCGAAACACAGCTAGAGGGGCGTGTTGCGTACGCGGAAATTGCGTACGAGCTGTCATTGGCACGCCGCTGCGCCAGCGATATCCAATTAATTTGCTGGCATTATTAAAATTAAAAGCCCGCGTATCATGTCGATGTAGCGCCCTCCCCTTCCTCCCCGTGAAAAGGCTGCTTTATTTGCTCCGCCTTCTTTTTTTCGATTTTTTGATTCTTGTCGATAAAAATTGACTGTATTTATTGGATTTTTGGGGGGGATATGGCGATATCCTTCGATGAGATGAGTATTTATTTATTTATTTTTTATAATTTATTATATAGTTTCGTCTCGTTTCGTCACTTTTCTAACTGTGAATTTCATCTATTTTGGATTGATCAATCGACGAATCTAAAAAATTGAGTGTATTTGGATTTTGGAAAAATTTCACGTTTTATTTCCCGATTCTAAATAATAATTTAGATGAATGAATCTAAAAAGATGAATCTAAAAAATTGTATTTGGATTCTGGAAAAATTTCACGTTTTATTTTCTGATTTTAAATAATAATAGAAAATTTTAGATGAATGAATCGAAGAATGTGTCGAATGGTTTAAATGTGAATTTAAAATTGAATGGAAATATTTGATGAAATAAAAATTCTTCTCTTAAATTAATATTTTACCTAATGCTTTAATTTGACTCGTAAATAACGAGATAGTTAAGATATTTGAACGTTATTTAACATTAATTACTCCCCTGCAATTTTTAATTACTGTATGTCCGACTCCAATTCCATTCATCTGATTCGATCAAATTCACCGATAAACGAACAAAGGTTCGGCCGCTAGAGCGGTGAAAAATTAATTAAACCATCGAGACATGGCCGATTAAATTTCACAATATTTAAATTCACACACCTGTATGTACATTGCCTTAAATGAAGCAGAGAGAGAGAGAGAAAAAAAAAAATAAAAAAGAGAAAAGGGGAAAAAAAACGAAACTATATTTTATATCAAAAACTTTTTAAAATCACTCGTTAAGGATAATAAAAAAACCTTATCAAATTTATTATCTACAGCGCATATACATATACATATATCCATATTTGTTTTTAATCCAACTCCTGGGATTAAATCATTCGACAAATGTGATTCGATAATTCTTATAGAATTATCGGTTAAATTTATCTTCGCTCAGAATTACGGATAAAAATCTCTCGCTCGTTTCATCGATCAGATCGTTCAATACTCCTTTCCACGAATTAAAAAATAAAATCCTCGATATTTCGAACGTTCTTTTATCAGCCCATCGGTTTTCTTTCCGATACACACACACGCATATTTTGTGGGTGACACGTGGGGAAGGGAAACAGTGGAGGCGATAATTTGCATGTATTTATGATTCACGAGGCTGGCACGGGCCAGCAGCAATCCGGAAATCTTTTGAAACGTCGACCATAAGGGATCCGGAAATCTTGACGCGAAACCGTTCGCGAAATAGAGACGTCAGTCCGCGCAAATGGCCGCATTTACATGCGACCTGGATGTGTGTCGCGACACGTCGTGGATCGGTTCTGGCCGACCGGAAGGAAGGTGTAGGAGGAAAAAAAAAAAAAAGAAAGAGAAAAAAAATGTGCAAATAACGGTGCGGAAAATGGACGAGAGGAAAAGGGGAGGGAGAGGAGATGGAGATTTAAAGACGTGGCTCGAACGCGTGTTTCTAGGAAATTGGTAGTGACAGGTGTGTGTTTACTTTTTCTTCCTTTCAGTCGTTTAATATTCCATGTGATTTTTTCTTTTCACTTGGAAAGAAAGTAAAGGCCTTTTTTGTTTCGCTCGTTATTTTAAACCTTTCACTACCAGACACACGTCCCATTAATTAAATATATATATTAGGATGGAAGGAAAAATCGAATTTCTTAATAATAATAAAAAGAACTTTTACTTTTTTAAGGATCAATGTGTGAAAGATAGTAAAATTAATTTTTTAGATTTAATATTGGAAAGATAGATTGTTATTTTAAACCTTACACTACCAGACGCACATACCATTAACAAAGTATATATAAAAGTTCTTTCGATTTTTTCTATATATGAAAGAAAGAACTTTTTTCAGGATTAGCAGTTGAAAGATAGTAAAATTAATTTTTTAGATTTAATATTGGAAAGATAGATTGTTATTTTAAACCTTTCACTACCAGACGCACGTCCCATTAACAAAGTGTATATATATATATTAGAATGAAAGGAAAAATCGAATTTCTTAATAATAATAAAAAGAACTTTTACTTTTTTAAGAATCAATATGTGAAAGATAGTAAAATTAATTTTTTAGATTTAATATTGGAAAGATAGATTGTTATTTTAAACCTTTCACTACCAGATATACATTTCATTAACAAAGTATATATAAAAGTTCTTTCGATTTTTTCTATATATGAAAGAAAGAACTTTTTTCAGGATTAGCAGTTGAAAGATAGTAAAATTAATATTTTAGATTTAATATTGGAAAGATAGATTGTTATTTTAAACCTTTCACTACCAGATATATATTTCATTAACAAAGTATATATAAAAGTTCTTTCGATTTTTTCTATATATGAAAGAAAGAACTTTTTTCAGGATTAGCATTTGAAAGATAGTAAAATTAATATTTCAGATTTAATATTGGAAAGATGGATTGTTAGTTTAAACCTTTCACTACAAATACACATCTCATTAATAAGGTATATATATGTAAAAGTTCTTTCGATTTTTTCTTCCATTTTAATATATATATATTGCCCATTATTTTTATATATATA
>NW_006263371.1:1744761-1746979 GCF_000469605.1 Apis dorsata
GGAAAAGATCGTTATTTCAAATTTTTTAAATTCGATATCGTAAAGTAAATTTCGAGTAAAATTCTTTGTTTCATTTATTTTCACCTAGTAATAATAACAACAGCAGTTCCCTCGTTCTCGCGCGCGCCCATCGGATTAAATCGGATCGATTCGCGATTAAATGAATGGCATTAAACACGACTAGGTAGGAAATAACTACACTTTTACACGTGGCACGCGACGATTATTTACTCTCGTCGTTTCAAAATTACATTTTGCGAACCCGTGGAAACATACGAATGAATCGACGATCCATAAGCGTTACGATATAATTAAGCGGGAAATTCGAAATTTCGCGGTGAGAATGATCGCGACTCCAATTTCATTCTCTCGATGTTCAAAGTTCGTGACGAACTTTCTTCGAGCAAGATTTTATCCTTGCAATTCTATAAAACAATTTATATGTATATCTTGGAAAATAATCGTGAAAAATTTTCGTATTCAGAAATGCAACATTGAAGAATTTTTAAATTTCGAATCGTAAAAAGTTACACGAGGGAAATAAAAAGTTTTAGATTCATCGGCAGATTAGTTTTATTTTATAAGCAAGAAAAGCAAGAGTGATAAAAAATGTTTGGTGAAACTTTGAGTTTAGATTAGATGATAAGGAATCATATTCATTTAATCTAATTTAATTCTGAAATGCAAATATCACCTTGTTCGCATGCTCACTTTTTGCATAAAACTCAACCGATTCAATAATTACAATTAAATCGTGGTTTTATTCATATTTTTAAAAATATACTATATTCTCTACCTTCTAAAATAAATTGAAGAGCAAAAGATTCTCGATTGTGACGTCAGAGAAAGAGAGAGAGAAAGAGAGAGAGAAAAAATAATGGGCAATATATTTCATCTCTCAGATCCCAGCGCGATAAATAAAACAAAAGTCCAATATTCTTATATTCAAACGTACCCATTTAATCCCCGAGGAGGGCACCCCCAATTCTCCAACCCCTCTACTTTCCTCTATACATCATCATTAGACCGCCCCGGTTGGGAGGGGTGCAAATCGGCCGAAAGTGGAATAAAAATTTAATGATTAACCCCGCCGCTGTTCTCGTCCACGTCCAAAGTCCTAAATGTTTTTTCCATCATTTGTCACGCGTCGCTCCACGTATGGAGCTCTTCTCTGGAAATCCTGCGGGATTCCAGGCTTGAATTCGCTTCCATTATCTTTTCTTGCGATCAAAGGAAATTACTGTGATGGCGTACGATAAAAATGATTGTCAGATGGATCATTAGACGGAAGAAGAAATATCTGGAGAAAATAGTCCCGGGAGGAGGAAATCGTGCAACTTATATTGGTATCACTGGTCTCTTGCCATTCCAAACGTGTGATGTAATTAGAACGAGATAACAATCTTTTCTTTCATCATTTCTTTTGACTTCTTTTCGCTTCTTGTGAAAGAAACGTATCCCCACGTTCCACGACTAATTAGAAGACAATCAGAATAAATAAGTATAAATATTAATAAATAAAATATTAATAAATAAAATATTAATAAATAACTTATTGTCCCATAAGTTTCTTTCTTTTTCTTGATACGAAACGAATATTTGTATCGTTATTCAAGATTGATTTATATTCCCTTATATATGAATCGCTCTATTACCTTCTTCCTTCTCTCAGGAAGCCATTATTCCCTTTTTCCAAAAAAAAATGTTGTTTATTTACCAAAATATTCCTCGAGATATGTTTTTACAACAATCTCTTCGATATCCCAAAGAGTATACAATTTTTAATTCCTTTCTATTCTATATACTGCGCGAGAAACACTTTAACAAACGACAATAATATTTTCACATATCCACAATTAACGTTCGAGTAAAAATATTCCAAATATATCCGAATCGTGCAAAAATCTCACAGACCCTCCCCATTCCATCCATTTAATCGAAGGATATTCCTCGACAATATCTCTCCAACACTCTGGAGAGAGTATCCAGTGCAAAGCACCCTTCTCTACAACCTTATTTTCCTCCCCCAACACTTTATCTCGAACGTTAAAAACTCGGCCCCATCGAATATCAATCGGAAGCCTGGCAAATGGACATCGATCGCCAGTTCCAAATCGTGGAGGATGTCGTATTTGAAAGGAGAACACCGCTTTCACTTTCCCTTCACATCACGTGTAACACGTTTTCTCTCTCTCTCTCTCTCTCTCTCTCTCTCTCT
>NW_006263371.1:1747151-1754253 GCF_000469605.1 Apis dorsata
GCGAGTCGTCCATCGCGGCCAATTTTGCATTTTGTCCGGCCTGGGGGATTAACCAGTGTGCGTTTATCCCGTAAACTCGATTAAGGCGATTGCCGTGTCGAGTTCGTTACGAGACTGGTCAGAGGATCGAACTCGAAGCGGGCTGGTCGTTCGTTATCGCCGAACCGAGATCGATCGATCGATCGATCGATCGATCGACCGTTCGATTTGCGGTTCAGGCCGGCGAGAAAAACCGAGACTTGAAAAACTGAGACTTTGATCGCGAAAGATTGTTAAGGGCTTGGAAACAACCTTGGAGATACGGGAGTTTCGAGGATTCGTTTTAAGGGATAAGGATCTTGGGATAATGAAAATTGCAAGAAATGGAAGTGAGAAGATTTCGAAATTTTTGTGGGTTCTCTCGTGTTTAGGATGTGTTTTTTTTTTGTATAGGGGAAGTTTGGGGATGAATAGGGAGTAGGGTAGTGGATTCTCTTGATTGCTCGATTTAGAATGTGTTTTTTTTTTTGTATAAAGGGAAGTTTGGGGATGAATAGGGGATGAGTAGGGTAAAATTTAATTATGGATAAAGATTGCTTTGATTATTTATTGTTCAAAATGATTGTAAGGGTATTGTTCGATATATATAATGATAAGGAATGTTAAATGTTATTCATTTTAATTATTTGAAGTAAATTTATTCGATATTTTTAATGCCCTGGTTTTTATTCTGGGTGAATATAATTTGAATATAAATACAATTTGAAAAAGTTAAAGTTGGTTAATGGGAAGAATTTGTTGATCCCGTTCCGTGCGTGTAAAATTGGATATAGATAGGAATAAGAAGAAGTTTAGGAAAGAATGAAATGGGGTTAAGAAATTACGAACGTTGAAGAGATTTAAGCTTTCATAAATATGGTTTGAAGTTGAAATATGGATTAAGTTGGATTTGGTCTATAATGCACTGTAACCTATATCAGAATATGGTTATAGGTTGAACTTAAGCTTCCTAGAGGGATGATAAAATATCCTGAGATGCATTCTTTCCTCTACGAGAGAAAGGAAATTGACGACATTGACGATGCAAAGAATTTAATATTAATTTTGTCGTAATTTTTTTTTTTTAAATCATGAGATTTTCTATTCTTTTTTTTCTCCCTAGAATACTTTAATTACGCGAGAGAATAGAGAGAAAGTGGAGAATCGATGGTTCATAGTTGTTGAAATTAATATATTCTTTTGGATATATTTACTATCGAATCATTCATGTTCATATTATTAAATCTAAATTAAATCTTTAATCATAATGGAATTTGATATAAAGCACGATACATTCGATGTATAATGAAATTGAATTGAATATTAATTGCTCAACAGTTTAATATTACTAATATTCGAAGATAGAATTCTATTATGCAATTGATGAAATATTATGATCATAACAAATTAATAAACAATATTTTAATTTCCAGATTATTACTCTGCTACTTTTGATTTTAATTACGTTAAGATTATAATCGAGACAGAATTTACATATATCGACTTAATATCGTTATCCGATATTAAACGAACAAATAAATATTTTTTTCTTCTTCTTCTTTTAATCGTTAATTATACGATTGTAATTCTTTTCATCGAATCCCGTAATTCCTACGTTTTTTTTTGTTTCATAATCTAAAATCTCTGAAATGGAACAGACCCTCAGAAATCTGAATTTAATTGCAGAACTAGAATTTCAATGACATTTTCCATTTCCAAAGAAATAGCACATTGACGATTTTCTACCCTAGATATTTTCGTCGGGATTTGTTTAAAATTTGTTTAAAATTCCAGCACACCGAATAAATTATCCATTCGAATAATATATATATATATATATTGCATTAAAAATACAATTCGGGTTGAAATATTGAAAAATATACATACGAATTAACTTAAAAGAAACATCTTCAAAAGAAAGAAAGAAAGAAAGAAAGAAAAAAAAAAAAGAATAGGAAACCTTTTCAACTAACTCCATTTTCGACATTTCTACACAAGTGACAAGAAGAAACCTCTGTTTGATTTCTGAAAGAAAACTTTGCAGGGTAGGGCACAAAGGAAGGAAGGAGGAAGCTTATTTAAGTGGAAAAGGAGGGTCGCAAAACGCGTGAGAAGATATAGAAAGAAGAATTTCACACTCGAATGTTTCCTTTAAGGGTTAAAATAACTTCGTTCGAATTTCCTTCCTGGGCCCGACTCCATATTTTTTTCTCTCTCTCTCTTTCTTTCCTTCTTTTTTTTTTCACAACGTATTACAATGCGTTGCGCGTTCCATTCGATTCCAAATTCTCTCTCTCTTTCCCTCTCTCTTTTTTATTTCCTTCCAACCATCTATTCCGCGAAGAATTTAAATTTAACCGCTCGCTTCCTCTTCCTTTCTCTCTCTCTCTCTCTCTCTCTCTCTCTCTCTGTTTTTTTTCCTTCCACCCATCTATTCCGCGCGGAATTTAAAATTAACCGCTCGCTTCCTCTTCCTTTCTCTCTCTCTCTCTCTCTCTCTCTCTCTCTCTGTCCTCCACCCCATTTCACGTTACGTTTCCCTCCACTTTGTTCCGATGCTTTGTACATCGATCTGTTTATGCATTCTAATCTCTCTTGCCGCGCGCAATGCATCTTTCCTCGCATAAATTTGCAGCAGACGCATCGATCCCGCCCCGGCTAAGTGCATGAAACTCCGCGAAACGGAGTTAAATCCCTGCCACCATTCTCTTCTTTTCTCGCAAAACGGTTATCCCCTCGTTGCCCTCTTCTCCTCCTTTCCAACCATGTCTTTGCCAAACGGTAGAGGAGCGGAATATGGAAGGGAGGAAGGGAGTCTGGCTGCGGGAGGAGAGGGAGGGGGGATGATAATTTATCGACTCCCCTCCCCTCACACTGTGTTTCTCACTGTGCGAATTTTTAAGCGAGTAAAAGAGTAAAATGTTATCCTTTTGGGAATATAAACTTGGGAATTTTTCACTTATATCCGAGTTGTACTGTTAGTTTATCCCTTTTTAACTATTCGTTGCGCTCTCAATTTGTAAGATGTAAAAATTTTTCCCAGAAAGGTTCAACATGTGAAAAGTTGAAAATTAATGGTGGGGAGGGCGAGGGAGGGGGGGGGGTAGGAGAAATTTTATTCATCTAATTTATTCATTCCTTTCTTTTTGAGCGTTATTTTATGCGACGACGACAGAAACAGAATTTTCTATCCGTTAACTCTGTATTTCTCTGTTGACTGTTGATTCTTAAGTCCACGCTCTCGTCTTCCAATTAATTTGCATACGCATTCGAGCTTGCGCATCCTCGATAATAGGTTCGCGTTGAAGTAAAATCGAGAGCGGGCAATTATACGATTATACTTGAATAAGTTTTATATAATGCAATAGATTTAATTTATCAGTAGATTCGAATTAATCGAGATTCTATTGTATTAATAAGTTTATTTAAATTTGCTCTCTTCAATTTAAACGTATAAGAAAAATTTTATTTTTAAGGAATCACTAAAGAAAATTTGTATACTGTTACTCAAATTTCGATATTTAATTATTTAGATTTAATTCCAAATACTCGAATTTAAGATACTAGATACTCGATTTTTAATTTCAAATTTGAATATTTGATTATTCAGATTCAAATTCGGATATTCGATTATTTAGATTTCAGATCGAATATTTAGATTTAATTAGCTAGATATTCAACTTCAATTTTAGATACTTAATTATTCAGATTCAAGGCCAATACTCGAAATTCAAGATACTAAATACTCGAGTTTCAAATTTGAATACTTAATTGTTCAAATTTAAATTATTTGATTAGAATTCATATTCAAAGATCAGATACTAGACTACTCAGATTCAACTTTAAATATTCGATTATTCGAATACTACTTGATTACGTAAATTCCAAATATTTGACTACTCAGATTCCAATCTGGATACTAGACACACTCCAGATACTCCAGATGTCCGATTATCCAAAATTCAATTCTGGATATTTCGATGCTTAATATATTCAGATTCAAAATACTCGAATGCTCAAATTCAAGATACTAGATACTTGAATTTCAAATTTGAATACTTAATTGTTCAGATTCAAATTATTTGACTAGAATTTATATTCAAAGATCAGATACTTGATTACTCAGATCTTACTGTAAATATTCGATTATTCGAATTCAATGCTACTTGACTACGTAGATTTCAAATATTTGACTACTCAGATTTAAATCTGAATACCAAACATACTCCAGATACTCCAGATACCCGATTATCCAAAATTTTGGATACTTCAATACTTAATATATTCAGATTCAAGGCCAATACTCGAATGCTCAAATTCAAGATACTAGATACTTGAATTTCAAATTTGAATACTTAATTGTTCAGATTCAAATTATTTGATTAGAATTCTTATTTAAAGATCAGATACTCGACTACTCAGATTCTACTCTAAATATTCGATTATTCGAATTCAATGCTACTTGATTACCAAATATTTGACTACTCATATTCAATTCTGGATACTTCGATGCTTACATTAATATTTAATTTTTGAATGAATTATAATAAAAACTTCATAATAAAAACTCGGAGAAAAATATCGAATTAATAATATCTTTATTTTACATTGTACAACTACACACTTGCACGTTAAATTTCCACACACATTTTCCTTTTAATCTTGGCAATAATTATAAAACACTGCGCAATTCACGTGGCGCTAATCATTCGAATCAATCGAAACTACCTCCTAAGCCTAGGGCGAAACTGGCACGGCCGGATCCACCGATATTACGGTCGGATTTCGTTTTAATTCGGCCGTGGACCAAGAGCTTTATTGGACCGTAAACGTAACGCGAAGCGCGATCACCAATTACATCGGCGGCAGTTCCTTGGTATAAAGCCGGTGGGCAACGATCAAGCCCCACGTACATGGCCGGTGCCGCTCATATCCGCGAGATTAAGGTGGATTTAACGAGCTCGTTAATCTATTAGCAACACCATCGTCCACGGCGATTCGAGAACTACAGTGACACCCATTTTCAGTGCTTCGTCGTTGGAAACTGCAAGTTCGAGTGGAATAGCGCTATGTTAATGACTTTTGGAATGACGATGGAATCGATGTTTGTGTGTGTGTGTGTGTGAGATGGAATGGGCGATAAAAGGTTATTGGAGGTGTCTTTAACTTTGTTTCCGATATAGGTTCTACGCGAGGTGTTATTTTCAGCAGTTAATTTCAATGTGCTGCGGTACACCGTGATTATTTTCTCGAATGATTATCTTAGCTCGAGTAACGCTTGAGCGTTCGATAGCCACCAGCAACAAGTGATCGATTTTGTCGATATAAAATATCGTATCTTATGAATTTTTAATTTCCATGATCCATCTTTGCATGCGAAATTAGTTACTTATTCAAACGAGGTCATTATTTTGTACAGAATCTCTCGTACAGTATTTAATCTAAGCTAATCAATTACTGATCAATACAACTTGTCACGATTAAAAATATTTATTCTTGGAATATAGAATATAGAATATTTAATTACATATATTTTATAATAAAATCATAATGTCTATTTATGAATTTTTAATTTCTTATCTTTTCATGAAAAATTAGATACTTAGTTAAATAAAATCATCTTATAATCTAATTTAACTATTGATCAACTTATTACTTGTCACAACTTGTCACGATTAAAAATATTTATTCTTGGAATACAGTAGAATATTTAAAAATAAAATCCTGTCTATTATACTTATGAATTTTTAATTTCTTATCCATCTTTTCATGCAAAATTAGATATTTATTTAAATGAAATTATTTTATAACTTAACCTAACCCAACTATTGACCAATTTACTACTTATCACGATTAAAAATATTTATTCTTAGAATGTAATAGAATATTTAAACGTTATGTATTTTATAATAAAATCCTGTCTATTATACTTATGAATTTTTAATTTCTTATTCATCTTTTTATACAAAATTATAAGAATAAAATTATAAAAATAAAATTATAAGAATTATAAGTATAACAATATTCTTATTCTTATTTCAATTCTTAGAATATAGTAGAATATTTAGACATTACATATATTTTATAATAAAATCCTGTTTATTCCATTTATGGATTTTTAACTTCTTATCCATCTTTCCATGCAAAATTAGATACTTATTTAAATGAAGTCATCTAATCCAACTTAACTCCTAATCAATTTGTCACAACTTGTCACGAAAATATTTTTTCTTAGAATACTTAAGTAGAATTCTTAATACTTAAATAGAATATTTAAACATTACATATATTTTATAATAAAATCCTGTCTATTCCATTTATGGATTTTTAACTTCTTATCCATCTTTCCATGCAAAATTAGATACTTAAATGAAGTCATCTTATAATCCAATTTAACTACTGATCAACTTACTACTTGTCACAATTAAAAATATTTATTCTTAGAATACAATAGAATATTTAGACATATACTTAATAAAATCTACCCCCCTTTATCCACGTTTAATTGAAACCGTTGACAAAGAAACGTATCCGATAAACCCGATATCCAGTATCAAAAATTTCGTCCAGAGGAATAATAATCGTATTTGATATTTACACCCCACCTCATTGTGACGCTGGTCGTCATAAAAAACGAACATTTTTTTTCGGTTCGCGCGCGTGTAAACACAGAATCGCGTCGTTTTATCCCACGGAGGGTAATAAAAATCGCCGGGTGGGGAACGAAATCGCGAATATTATTTTCCCTCCCGAATACAGAGGAGCGCGTATAATTGTGGAATTTATCTAGCGATCATTTCTCTCTCTCTCTCTCTCCCTCCCTCCCTCCAATCCTCCCCTTTCATTTCAAATACCCGGGTTATATTTTCGGGTATCGTTGCACGGTGAACCAGAAGCCAGGTTTTTACACAGGTATTAATTAATTTATTCGACGGCCAGACGAAATTTTCCATGCGTTTCAATTACCGGTCCGCCGCTGTTTTAGTTGCATTAATTTACAATCGTCCCCGCGGGCCAACAACGGGGGAAAAAAACATCGCTCCAAGGCCGGCGTGAATGCCCCGGGAAAACTCTGCCCCCCCCC
>NW_006263371.1:1754712-1756752 GCF_000469605.1 Apis dorsata
GAAGAGGAGGGTTAATTGTCAGATGTATTAAATTTAAAAATGTTTCTTTTTTCGAAAAAAGACTGTATTTCTTTTTGTATTTTATCCTCTATCCTATTGAGAGGGAAGAAAGGCGTATGGGAAATCAATTCCTGGGAAAATTCAATTACAATTTCGTTGCTTGTTGCAACATCGTGAAATGAAAAGAAATTGTACGAAATAAATATTGAAAAATTACTGAAAATCGGCGAAACGATTTTCCTTTAACGGAATTTAATTATATTATATCTAGAGATTCGAATTTTCTCATTTCATCAGTAAATATCATATGTAAATTCGCGATTTCTCCACGATTTTCAACTGTTACAACTGATCTGCATATACGACAATTATAAAGATTCGAACTCGTAAATTGGTAAAATCTTCTTTAAATTCAATTAAGAGAAAAGTTTGTTGTTTACCAGGACAAAGAACAATCGTAGTTAGTCAAAGCAGTCAGTGGGGCGTTAATTTCCTTGAATTATAGTCCGTATCTTGTTATAGTGCGTTCGCCATCCCTTTATTAAGGGGTGCAAAGGCGCGTCCTGTTGCACCATCCACTCGGTTAATTCGGTTAAGCCAAGTTCACTGTTCGTACGCGGCCGACATTTATAATATTCACTTTATGCCTGTACGTTCGGGAAGTTCTTGCACGTGTTATCGTGACGAGAATACCGAATCATTTCTCGCTGCCCGCCATTTTGAATTTCTAAATGCAATTCTCAACCCCGTCCACGAAAAACCTCGCTACTGTAAAACTCGATATTCGTATTATTTATCGATGGACGAATTTAAATCGGTGGAAAAATTTGGGAAACCATCAGACACGAATTCATTTGAAACTCGAAAATGCAAATAAGCGTGTCTGATCCTTCGTTCTTGATGAGCTCGATTTGGAAATTATTAATGAAAACCGTTTTCTTCGAAACAGTTTAATAAATCGGATTAAGAAAACTAACCCTTGCATTTTTGAATCAAATAGTGAATTAGTTAAAGTTTAGTTGAGTTTTGATTTAATTTTGATTCGACACAGATCGATTGGAAACAAAATTTACTCTTAGATTGCAATAACGACATATTTAAAAGAAAACATAAGTATCTTCTTAATATTTCGTATCTTCTTAATATTTATTAAACGATAAAAACAGTGGGTATAATTTCTACTCTACTCTTGCCAACTTCTATTAATTAAAAAAACAAATTATCGAGACTCGAGCCTGACCCCAATTGTTATCCCGTCACCGACGAACGACAACCGATGTTTCCAAAGTTGGTTGCAAAGTTCGTTTCGCGTGGGAACTTTCCATGTCGTCATTAAAAGCTCTCTGATTTTCAGCCGGTTTGAAATTTATGTGCATCGCAAACGCGAGAAGCCGATTTGTTTTTAAACAAAAGCAACCACTCTCCTCGGTTTTCGAGCTCGTTGTCTGACACGCTCTAAACAAGTTGGCGCGCCGTTGCCGCCACAAACTGATGCGAAATTATCCGATTTCGTGGCCACGACAACCCGCGTGAAAATTGCACGCGTATTGCACAGAGAAGGGAAAAAGATCAAGAAATCCTTCGAAGGGGTTTTTACATACACCTCGAGTTCTCGTCTTCTTGCTTCCACACTTTTTTCCTTTCGAACTTTTGAATTAGTTACCGGAGTTCCGTTTCCTCTTCTTTGGATTAATCTTTGATCGATGTAACGATACAGTTAGATCTCTCAATATAAGGCGATGTAATTAATTGATTATAGGCAAGATTTTGAAATTAATTAATAATGAAACGAAGTGAATTGCAAAAGAGTTTCTCTTGGTATTTTATTTCTGGGATGAATGATGATGCATTAAAACTTTGTGTCTCTGTTACTTTCTAATTTAAAAATTTTCTTTTTCGAATCTATATGTTAGTTTAAATTTCACGAAGTCACGAATCTTACAAATTTCGATGAAGCTTCGATAATTTATAATTTACTAATAATAGCCATCCGATCATTGATACATCCAGCAGTAATTAATACAACTTTCATTGAAATTA
>NW_006263371.1:1756838-1757730 GCF_000469605.1 Apis dorsata
TTGATTAAACATTAATTATTGTTGAGCTAGACAATTCTTAGTAAATAACTAGATGGATGATTTTACGATGAAAGGATCGATTATCTATTTTTCTATATAATTATTTAATGATTTATCTATTATTTCGAATTTCAATTTTGAAAAATTGGTTTTAATATTTCAATCTTGTTTCAAACATAAAATTATGATATGGCAAAATAATTGTTACATCATTTTAACTCAACAACAATTCCATTAACAATCGTAATGCACAATAAATTATACCTATCCAGTAATAATTAGTGTAACATTCATTGATTATATACTCCAAATTAATTAACTAATTAGACATTAATCACTGCCAGCTTACAATTAAATACGATTTTTCGTAAAAACATTCAAGTATCCATTCTATCTCTATAAATTTGTTATTTCGTAATTTATTAATTAAAAACATTATTCAAACATTCTCTAAAATTTGTAAATTTAACGAAAACATTTCCTTTTTTTTTTCTTCTTCTGCTATTCTTATCTTCGTATTTAAGTATTTAAAGTAAAAAACAATTACTTTTCGAAGAAGAAAGAAAAGAATCTCATTAACTTTTCTTAATGATCACATACATAAAAACATTCTTCGTATCACACATCCCTTGACAAGAAATAATCAATGCCAACAACGTGAACAATTAGACACGAAATAAATAATCAGCGGACAAATTATTCGCACAGAGTAATTTTTTACTTTCTAATTTAAAAATTTTCTTTTTCGAATCTATATATTAGTTTAAATTTCATGAAGTCACGAATCTTACAAATTTCGATGAAGCTTCGATAATTTATAATTTACTAATAATAATAGCCATCCGATCATTGATACATCCAGCAGTAATTAATACAACTTTCATTGAAATTA
>NW_006263371.1:1757976-1760746 GCF_000469605.1 Apis dorsata
CTGATTAAATATTAATTATTAAGCTAGACAATTCTTAATAAATAACTAGATGGATGATTTTGCGATGAAAGGATCGATTTTTCTGGGATTTTTCTCTCTAATCTCTCGTGAAGAAATCGATCCTTCGTGGATCCTTCGTAAATTCAGTCGATCGAGGCTTTGACTTTTGCTCAATTGCCGCTTTTCTCTCTAATCTCTCGCGAAGAAATCGATCCTTCGTGGATCCTTCGTAGATCCAGTTATCATCCTCGATCGAGGCTTTGACTTTTGCTCAATTGCCGCTTCGACGGCACCGCCACTCATATTCACAGCCTAATCGATAATCCCGTCAGTGTTTCCGGCTTCTAGTCGCGGCGGAACTTAATGTAAACACGCGCGCACGTGCGCGCGGGCTGCGCATAAATTAGCGGAACACAATCGATACTCTTCGTGTGGCTCTCGACGTGTTCGTGGTAAACAAGCCTCGCTGCTCTCTCCTCTCCTCGCGTGGAGATGAAACTCGTCGAATCGTAAAAAAACAAAAAAAAAAAAAAAAAGAAGAAAAGAGGAATTCTGAAAATTCTTCTTTCTTATAAATCCAGGATTCTGATAAAGTAAAAAAAAGAAGAAGAAGAAAAAAGAAGCCGAAAATATTCAACCAACGGCCGAGCTATCGCCTTTGTCCTGGCGTTGTATATAGGGTTTATACAAGGCTTGCCCCTCCCCCTTCAGCGTCTCTGTTACGATTTTAATAATTTTAGACGGGGGAGGAGGGGAGGGTGTAACTCGAAACGTTATGGAGCCTTCGTGAAACTCGAATTGAGGGGGAAGAGGAGGAAGAGGGCAGGTTATGTTTCAACGTGGACGAGGACTTATGGGATCAGGATTATGAGATTTTGGGTTGGCCATTTAGGGTTTAGACTCGAGTTTAAGACTCGAAAGAAATATGAAACCAGCCATTGTACACGGTATTCGATGAGATTCTCTCCATTGATATTTGAATATTTCTCCTGAATGTATCTCACTCTACCGAGAAACCGTTTATATTTATCTTTTACAAACCCCCAAAATTTACTTTCGGAGAACATATTTAGACTCATAATCTAATTTGAGATAAAAAAATCTACCCATTCAATAATATATTATTCCACATCTCATAAGATCATAAGTAGAGAGCTTAGAAATCTATTTATCAAAGCAACTATCCAAAACCTGTCAAAATTTAATTGTCCCAGAAAAATTCTAAAATTTCGAACATACCCATTCACTATTATGAGCTGCTACTACACATATCCTGGCTAATTTTTCAAGTAGCGCATTCATTCTAGCCGATTGAACGTCAATTATAGGCACACCAGGAATCATCAATCTCGATCTTCCATTGACACGAGTCGCCCGAGTATACCACCATTTTCCCTCGAGTCTCCCCCTCCCCCTATAAACCAGCCACGCACCAGGCGCGTGTGTGTATGTGTGCGCGCGCATTCGATCCCCCTAAATCGGAATATCCCGTCGAGCCGCGACAGAGCACGCTTCCCAATTCGTATTTCACCGCGTGTGCACGCTCCTCCGCGTGTATTCCGCCCACGAAGCGGATATCCCTATCCGTTTCTCGTGCGGTCTCGTGGCGCACGGCCACCACCCCTCCCCTCCTTTCCCCTCCTCGCCCGCCGGGTTCACGGTCCTTCAGGGCCGTGGCTCGTCGTCCGCCACCCCCCGTGTTTACCAAAGGTTTTACGATGTTTGTCGTCCGCGCGGGCCCTTATTGTTATTTATAACCACCACGGCCCTTGCCCCGTGGCGAGGCGCTAATACGCCCCGGCTTAATGAAAGTTGCGGATGGATTTCCAAGGTTCGCGGGTGGAATATCACGTTCCCGGTGTGTTTGGACGATCCTCCCTCGCCGATTCTCCCGTACCTCCATCTTCTGTTTGGCCAAGGTGCCCGCCGGGAGACTCGATTTCTTCTCGCTCTGTTTGGTCGATGTATAATGGTATGTGTGTGTGTATGTATGTGTGTGTGAAGAGGTTCGTTTCTTTTTTCTTTCTTCTGACGATTCTGAAAAGGATTGTGCGAATTGTTAACCCTTTGCACTCCTGTTTCGCTCGGTCGAATTAGATAAAATTTTTGTATTTTAATGTTTTATGTGTCTTTACATATAAACAAAATTTGTCGAATATTAAAATTTATATTGGTGTTTTGTGTGATATTTTATGAAGCACTAAGATGTATTCTCGGTTTGTCAGGGCAAGTAGAGCAACAGTACTTTTCCTTCTAACTTTTTTATATAATTATTTGTTTTGGGTATTATTTTATTAATAAGTTCATCGGTGAAAAATGGTTTAAGAAAATCTAATGGTACATTTATATTCGAAGATATATTTTCCGATTCTATGCGTGTTATCCATTTAGAATTTTCCGTTTCTTCTGCGATATCTTCGCTTCAACTATTGCTTTCACATTCACTATCTATTATTCTTATTTCTCGCCTTCTTACACCTCTTATTTCATCTCTATGCTCATCATTCCTTTCTCTAT
Source organism: Apis dorsata (assembly GCF_000469605.1). Taxonomy (NCBI): domain Eukaryota; kingdom Metazoa; phylum Arthropoda; class Insecta; order Hymenoptera; family Apidae; genus Apis; species Apis dorsata. Next base: position 1,760,494 of record NW_006263371.1, read on the forward strand.
CGTTAATTTCTTTACGAATAGAAGTAATTTTGTCGTTCAATAACGAAAAATCAAACTCATCTTCGCTTCAACTAATTTCATTGTCGTATTCCATGCTTACAAATCTCAAAAACTTTGAAAATAATATTTCTATTGCCGAAGATGTCGTTCGACTCATGATCATAATCTAATTTGAGATAAAAAATCTATTCATTCAACAATATATTATTCTACACCTCATAAGATTATACATAAAGAGCTTAGGAATCTATTT
>NW_006263371.1:1760799-1762230 GCF_000469605.1 Apis dorsata
GAATATTCTAAAAAAATCAAACATAAATAAATATTGTCGCCATTCAAGTTGCCGCATCAACTGGAGTTATGGCATTAACTCAAAATGGTGACCGAAAATTGGAACAAAGGGATAATTATTCGATTTAAAAGTCTCTTTGATTATTTTTTTTTTTAAGCGATGAGATTGAAGTTTACTCGTGATGATTGTTATTCATAAGAGAAAGAGATAGATTTTAAATTGGTTCTTTCGTTGGAAAAATTTTGTTGGAACTGCTTTGACCACGATCGAATTTATCCGAATCCTGTTGAAAGCCCGTCGTACCCTCGATACAACTATTTCCTTACGATCCTGATCGTCTCGAATCTGAAGAGAAGCGTTCGATCCGAGCATTACGAGAGGACGAAATCTCGGTTCGAGAGCCCAACAGGTCCGCGCGAAAGATTCTTCGTTGGACGATATTGGCGTAGACGGTGGCAAGCAAGGGGCACGCGTTTATGGGAAAGTGAGGAAGACTCGCGTGGAATCCGCAGGAAATCCCGTCGAAGCATCACACGAGGCGCGTATAATTCACGTTTCAACGCACAATTCGAAGAGGAGGGGGTGGGGGAGGAGAATATTTGAATACGCCTCTGCCGGGATTCTCTGGCCGCGTTAGTCGGTGAATCCGTGAAATATATACAGTTATGGGAAAGGGGTGCATTATAAAACGGAGACGGGTGGGCTGGTCTGAGTTTAGCCGGTTCCTTTCCCTTTCCGAATTCCCGGTGCCCGTTCGGAAACTTTATATAACGGCCGCCAGTGCGGCTCAAACTTTTGCCCGTGGGATTCTTGGGCGATGGGTGTCTGGCGAGTGACAGACAGGTGGAATTAATTGTCAACTCTGATCGTGATGACGTTTTTCTCAGAGATTCTTCGATTCGAAGTTAATTTAAGAAGTAAGTTAAAAATTTTTAGGTTAAGGTTTAGAGAATAAGTGTTTGGTGAGTGACGAATAGGTGGAGTTAATTGTGAACTCTAATTATAATGGTGATGATTTTTCTTGAATCTTTTTCTCAAAGATTCTTTGAAATTGGCAAATATTTTAAGGTTAAGGTTTAGATGATAAGTGTTTTTAAAATGATATAAAGATTCTTTGAAGCTAGGAAAAATTTTGAGGTTAAGATTTAGAAGATAAATGTTTTTCTTAAAGATTCTTTGAAGTTAGCAAATATTTTGAGGTTAAGATTTAGATGATAAGTGTTTTTAAAATGATTTAAAGATTCTTTGAAGTTAGGAAAAATTTTGAGGTTAAGATTTAGAGAATAAGTGTTTGGTGAATAACGAATAGATGGAATTAATTGTGAATTCTAATTATAATGATGATGATTTTTCTTGAATCTTTTTCTCAAAGATTCTTTGAAGTTAGTAAATATTTTGAGGTTAAGATTTAGATGATAAGTGTTTTTTAAA
>NW_006263371.1:1762536-1766855 GCF_000469605.1 Apis dorsata
GAAAAATTTTGAGGTTAAGGTTTAGAGAATAAGTGTTTGGTGAGTGACAAATAAATAGAGTTAATTGTGAACTCTAATTATAATGGTGATGATTTTTCTTGAATCTTTTTTTCAAAGATTCTTTGAAATTAGCAAATATTTTGAGATTAAGATTTAGAAGATAAATATTTTTCTTAAAGATTTTTTGAAGTTAGCAAATATTTTGAGGTTAAGATTTAGAAGATAAGTGTTTTTCTTAAAGATTCTTTGAAGTTAGAAAAAAATTTAAGGTTAAGGTTTAGAGGATGGATGTTTGACGAGTGACAGATAGATTAATTAGATTATATGACGTTGATGTTTAAAGTTTGATTGAGATTAGGATATGGATATCTGATGAATAATAAATAAGTGGAATTAATTGTAAGATTATATAGAAATTATATATATAAGAAATAGAATTTAGTTATACTATTTAAGTTATATATTATATATTTAAGGAAATTTTGAGATTAAGATGTGATTATTAATCTTATATTAAATATTTAAATATTGAAATTGAATATTCAGCAATTTAATGAGGAATAATTTTGAAGCATGTTATTCACAATTTCTGAGATGAAATTTGATATCTTAAAGTAATTATCTTAAAATAATTATCTTAAATAACAATTCTGCAATATTTCTCTTTTATATTTTCTATCCTCTTTTTTGATCGTTATATCAATTATGTTAATGATTTTAATTGACCGATAAAGTAACAGGGAACGAAACGAAGATTCTTTGAAACGTGTACTCAATAACAAATCAAAAAATTGTCAAATTTTTGATAAAAAATAATTTCTCTACTTCGCCACGAAATCGATCGAATTAGAAATTTCATCACTTACTTTTTCTCAATTTGATATGATTTTTCTTTTTTTTTTCTTCTTCTTCTCTTCTTCATTTCGATAATTCTATCCGATGGGGATCCATTGTGATTCGTATTGAAACGCCAACGTTTCCAAAACCAACAGCGAATTAACCAGTAATACGATTATCGTTGCGTTGCAACGTCGCCTGAATTCCTCACCACCCTTCTCCTATTGCGTCACAGGAAATCGCTCGCCTCTCCGCTCGCCTCTGCGAGAAAAATTCGTTTCTAGACCAGGCTCTCTGTTGAATCTTTAATAAGTTGCCCTTGTAAAATTTTTACTCGCCTTTGTAAGGGTGGTTTACGTTATATTTTATCCCTCCCTAGCAGTACCTCAAAATATCGTAAACATCTGCGAATCCTATATTACACTGTGAATCCTATATTACATGTATCGTACATACAAATATTCAAATACGAAGAAAAGAATTTTTCTTTTTCTTAATTTAATCGACGAATTTAATTTTTTAAAATCTAAACGCGAGAAAAAGAGAGAAAGAAAGAGAGAATAATAATAATAATCGAACGAGCTTTCGAACGAATTCCTTCCCTATCTCTACAACGTTAAAAGAAAAAAAAAAGAAAAAGAAAGAAAGAAAAAGAAAATTCAATACAGTTAGGGAGAGGGGAGAGAAAAATGAACGAAACGAAGCATCTAAATAACGCCCAGAGGCCTGTACACGAGTTCTGGCTTGATCGTACGAGTTGAGCACATCTGCGTATGCTCGAGCGAGGAGTGGGTGGCGAGTAACGGAGATAAGAGTGGGGGGAGGGAGGATGGTATCATTGAATCCTGAAATATTAAAATGTAGTGACGGGGTGCGTACAATGTACCCCTGCCAGATATCCAGAGGGGTGGAAACGACGCTGCCGGAAATACACCAGATATTGAAAAACGCCCACCCTACTCCTTGGCGATTTACCGTGTCTTTTTGAGGTACGGGGAGAAGGGGGAGGGGGAGGCAGGTTAGTAGGTTCGAGGGAAAATTTTTTTCTCTCCCTTCCCCCTTCCTTCTTTCTCTTTCCTCCTTTTCCTTTTTCTTTTTCTTTTCTTTTTATTATTATTTATTCGACGGAGCACGATACAGAAAGACAGAGACCGATAAAGAAAAGAAAGATGTCCCGAAGCCACGAAATTATTATTATTATTGCCACGAAATTCGTACGTGTCGAACGAAGGGGAAATTTCGAGGGGGTAGTTGCGCCGTTTCTTTTTTCTTTTTCTTTTTTTTTTCTCTACAATAAATTCCTCTGACATTGATACTAAACTGGTTGGACGTTTGATGGCAAAAGGGGTTGAAGAGGCGCGCTCTTTCTTTTCGCTCCAACCGTATTCTAATTAGCGTCGCGGTTTTTGTTTCGAGGCTTGATAGCTCGATAATTTGGAGATGAGTATAATTCCTCCTCTCTCTTGTACTATTTGAGAACGGGTCTTTGAAGATTCTTTTCTCACGGCCGGTTTGTCGAGTAATTGCTTTCCAATCTCGTTTTCTAAAATTCCGTTGTGTTTTCCCGGAGAAATGGAAATGGTCCCGACCGCGAAATTAATCCTCATCTATATTCAAACGAGAGGGAAACTCAATCGAGGAAAGGGGGGAGGGTGTTTCTTTGAGAGTCTTGAGAGAAATTAATTTCTATCTTTGCCCTATCGAAAACGAGATTGATGGACAAGAAGAAACGGTTTTAAATATTCATATTGTTCTCTTCGACGTCATTCCTGCCAACTTCTCTTAAACATTTCTCAAACAATTCCAAATAAAACCGTTTCAATAAAATCAAAATCAAAACCGAAACGAACTCTTTCTTCTAGCAGAATTTTACATATATCACAAGCTTTATCGTTAAATAGAAAAATTGAAAAACATCGTTGTGCATATTCGTAAAGGAAAGCATGGAAATTTTATTTTTTATTTTATTTTATTTTTTTCCTAAAATTAATTGTTAATTAATAAATCGAATGGAGTAAACGACATCCGCTTCGAGGCCGACCGTTTAATCTGTAAACAACGCGAGAAAGCCTAGAACACGGCCAAAACTCGTGAACCATGGATGGGTGGGTACGGATCGATCCACGGAAACGAAACTTCCCTCCGCGTAAAGAAAGAGAGGGGATTTTTCGTTGGGGAATGGAAACTCGAGAACTCGAGTTCTCTATTTTTTCTTTTCGTTTTCTTTTTTTTTTAAATCGAGACAGGGAGGAGGAGTCGAGTCACGATTTCACAGCGTTCCATCTTCGTTCCCTTCCCACCCCCCAAGGCCGCTTTCTTCCTTATTCCGGTACTCCACGCGCCACCGATCCGATTCGTTTCGTCGGAAATTAAATACACGAGGCGAGCACACCCCTCCACCCCCTCCAGGGTAACCACACCCTGCTACTTGTTGAGGCTGCGCCCAAGGTGGAAATGTTTATCTCGTCGGGTAAGAGGATGAAAAATCTCTCAAGTAAGTGTAAATAAATTGGAGATAAAATGTTAGGAAATGTTAGATGTGTGATATTTTGAGGATTCGAAGATTGAATTCATTGAATTGATTGTGGATTATCTAGTGTAATTATTGGTCCATTGAAGAGACGAGGTCGGTGTTTTTTATTCATTCTGCAAGAACAAGTTTTAAAGGTGTCATTAATGTTATCGAAATGCCTCGTTTCGATATCTCTTTTATCTTTGCGGATAGGAAAAAGTTAGTGGATAAGGAGGATTCTTTTATTTATTTATTTCTTTTTGTTTTGTTTTTTTTTTTTTTTGTAAGATTCATCGATATGGAAAGAGATTTTGATTCGTTAGGGTCAGGTTTTTAGTCGAAACATACTCGTTACAAGAAATAAAATGGTTTTATTGTTCGTTTAGAATGAGTTACAGGCACGTAATGAACGTTCCATTTTTGAGGGGAAATTGAAACAAGAGGCGGAACGAATATTTGAACTCGTTTTTTAATTTTTCTGCGTTAACAACGGTCCGTTATTGGAGGGATATATCGAACTATAATGAATCGATGTTTTGATGAAATTCTTTGAAATTTCGCAGAATGGTTGAGCAATTGTTTCGCGGTGATATTTTTTCCCCGTTTTAAATTATACGATCAATGCGAGAATTAAATATTTAAAATAAAATTTAAGGAACACGAGTAACGGAAGGGGCGAGGAGAAATGGATTTTTAATTCAAATAAAATTGTACCCTTAAATAAATGCGATTTTAAATTAAAATAATCGGACTGGATATACATATGCGTGTATCCCTCCGTCCCTTCCTCCAACAATGTTTAGTTTTCGATATTATATCTTTTCGAGAAAGCGACTGACACGATATTAAAAATCAAATATTATTTCGAACGAAAAATATTAATTGGTCCGGAGCAAAATTAAAAATCAACTTAGCACTCGGGAAAAATCAATATCGAATTCTTTTTAAAAAGAAAAAAAAAAAAAAAAAA
>NW_006263371.1:1767070-1775330 GCF_000469605.1 Apis dorsata
TCGAAAAAATGAAAATTGCCTCGATCGCAAAGGGATCACATCGAATCCATCCGGGGCACGATTTCTCTTCCGCAGAAGGGAACAAGGAACCGACTAATGTTTTATTCCATTCTGGATCTCACGATTCCTTACGTAATTGTGATGCAAAAAGTTTGCATACGATGATGCAATATCCCTCTTTACCTAGAACTTTTCCACGAAAACCTCTGTGTGACACAGAGGCGTGGAAAACGACATACGTACAAGTTCAAAAATGTTTGAAAAGGAAGATACGATTTTCGAGCTGCGACGCATTTAAATTTCCTTTGGAACGCGTTACATCCGTGCCACGAATTATATCTATCATCCAGCCAGCCGAATAACTTGTTGAAAAAGAAGAAACAAAGAAATTAAAAAATTTAATTCTTTCCCTGTTAAAAGTTACAACGAAGTAAAAAAAAAAAAAAGGAAAAAATACACGATATCGAGAATGAAAATTTAAAATCAATTAGAAAGAAAAGAATTCCAACGATGACGCGTCGCGCGTGACACGATTGAAAAAAAAAAAAAAGAAACCGCAAAAACCGAAAAGCGGAGAAGATAAAAATAAAAATTCCGTGGAACTGAAAAAATGCGACGCCGCAGAACGGTTTGTTTCATCACGTTGAAAGTGAGAGAAGTCGCGACCTATATATCTCGCACCCCCGCTCGTGCACGTTCCACCACGCGAGAGGAGGGAGAAAGAGGAAGAAAAAACCAAGAGACCGATTCCTCCATCACGGAAAAAGGTCTCCCTCCCCCTGAATCTGAAAACGAGCGCTTTCGAGAGTGATGAATGACGAGAGCGGGATCATTAGCTAATTGTGAGCAGGCCAAGTGCAGTTCAGGGTTCGCCGCTCTGGGATGGCGACGCTGTGAATGAGAGAATCAACCATGCGATCCAACAGTGGAAAACGGGAGACCGTGCACGAGTGACAGAGTCAGATATATATATATATATCTATACATATATATATGGGAATTAGGTGGCGCGTCTGAATTCGATCGATCGAGCGACGTATCAAAGATGAACGTGCCAATCATCGATGTGGAGATGTTCGTGACAATGTTCGGCCGAGACCCTCTTAACGTGTCGCGTCTCGTTGCCGTGGATCGATGAGGACGCTGGCTCCTGGGGCTGACCGGCGTGCCGACCACGAGATTCGATTAATTTCCAGGGACGTTTTTGGTGAAATATGAATCGTGATTGGGAAGGTGAACGATGAAAAAAGAAAAAAGAGAAAGAAAGAAGCTAGCTCGTTGCCTGATTATTGGTTAATTCGTGGATTTGTATTTCGTTGGTGGAGCGGAATTTGTTGTAAATCGATCCGGAATATTGAATTACGTTCTCGAGGATAGCGAGGCACAACGTTGCACGATTCGTTATTCAAGAGTTCAGGATTTTCGACTTTGGAATATTAGATTTCCCGATTTTGTTTTCGATGTTTAATTACTTGGCTTATGCTTTATGTTATTTCCTATACACGTAATCCTATATGTGTACAATGCGTTTCGTGCCTATTATGGCCTATTAGGTTAGGTTAACTTTTTAACTATTCTAAGCTCTACTTTTTATATATAATATAATTTCATGTTATACATCGTGGCTCTGCTAGGTTATGTTTCATTCCGCTTACCTTATTCTCTATTATACGTGTATTGTATTGTATATCGTTCTATAATATCTTACGTCGGTAAAGAAGCGTGGGATAGGTCCAATATATTTCGACTCGCAAAATTCGATATTGGCCAATTTTCTCACACTAAGTCTAATAATATTCCTAAATCAGGTTTAACAGGGTCGTGAGGAAAAGAGTTCATCAACCCTCCTCGTACATTTATCGCTATCGTCGTCATCAAACACTCTCCGCGAAGTGAAGTGCACTCACCGCGTAGGAAGGAAGGAAGAATAAAAATTGTCCATCAAACATTTTCCGGGCAAACTAGTGTCGATTACAGATCAAACAGCGTATCGCCATGCTCGAAATAAGTATGTGCCGGCAGATCTAATACGGCACGTCCGCCTCGAGGCAGGTCTGTTGACTCTCTGCGAGTCTCTTTTACTCGTCGCCTACTGTAACGCGACTGTAATATCAGAACGGTTCGCTCTACTGGCTGGCCAGTTACGCCCGGCTATACCGGTGTAATATTCATTTCCCCCGCCCCCTCCACCCCCCAACGTAAAAGCCCTTTCAACGGCTCTCTTTCGGTCTCGGATATCGGAAAAACGAGGCATTTCCGTTGGTAAATGTCACGAAGATAGGCTGGCGGCCAGTGGCCACATATTACCAATCAATTTGCCTCTGTCGATAGAGCGAAAGAAGGCGGGTGGGCGGGAGTGGAAGGAAGATGGGGGGGAAAGGGTGGAGGCGTGGATTGTATACGTGCCGGTGTACGTGGAAAAGTGGCCGTTCCATCATATTTAACTCGAATAGCCAATCACTCTTGTCACTGGCCGAGTGATAGATTATTTTAATCAAGTTACTCCCTCCCTCCCCCCTACCCTGAAATTCCCGATCATCCACGGAGCTCCGCGGAGACGCTCGCGGAGAGCTCCACGGGTACATAAAAATTGGATTAACCTGGCGTAAATGGAGCCCTAATCTGGAAATCGTTGCCACATGGTCCGCAAGGGTTTCCAATCGGTTTGCCCGGGTTTCGAGGGGTTTCTGGTAATTTCCACCCGGCACCACCTTCGATAATCTATTTTTTAAGCCCCCTGACGAGCGATTGATTCGTCTGGCGACTCTGCCAAATGCTTCCCTTCCTGCTCGCTCCTCTCCCCCAAAGATTTACGGACCGCGCCAGACTCCACGTGTTTTAATATCCAACCGAATTTGGGAAGAGAAAGAGAGAGAGAGAGAGAGGGGGAATCGAAGGTCTCGCCTCGATCGGTAAGGTAAATTTCGGGTAATAACGGGTTTTTAATAGGGTCTAGATGGCGCTAGTTAGATGCTCGACCGAATCTATTCGGTAAGCTTCGGCAATTAGAATTTTTACAAATTTCGGTTCGACGAAATTGATTGATCGAGTAATCGATCGATTCTTTCGATAATTTCTCTCGAGAGCGATTAGCACAGGCGCAGGGAGAAGAGGATATCGCGCGACTCGATATCCTTTTTCTTCCATCGTTCTATTTCCGGGAAATCGTCCCCTAATAGAGCCTCTTATTTAATCCCCTCTTATTTCTTCGTAATCGAATCTCCCCGCGGTGCGTTCTTTATTGCGAGGATCACGAAGATACGCGTGTGGGGGCAGTGCGTGTTTCGTAGTTTTTAAAGTCGTTGCTCCCCCTCTTGAACAGATGTACCGAGTGTCTTCTAATTGCCGGACCCAGAGGACTCGTAAATGCTCGTATGGATAATGCGATTCAACGTTTCGTTTCTCGGTTATTTAAGTTAGGACAGGAACTTGGTTCTTGGAACACCGTTACGAGCAATTTGCTGATTTTCGACACGCGATGCAATATATCGTAATTCCTTTCGAAACGAAAGAAAAGAAAAGATTCGCCTCCTTTTAAATAGTCTTTAATTCCTTCTGTGTTCAACGTGTTTTTTGCTCTTCGTTTGGAAAGAATAATTGAATAGAAAATACAACAGGGATAGATATTGAAGAAAATTGTTTTTATTTGTGCGATAATTATCCACTCATTTGAATTTATTATGGACTAGCCTTAAAATTTTTTAAAACTAAAATCGTCAAAATTATTTTTATCTCACAGTGTTCTAAGTTGATTTCCGTCGAAAAGATCGATGAAACGATAATTAATTGGTAATTGTATCAGATCAATGGCTCTAGAGCAGCACATAACCTTGCATTTCGATCTAATTTCTGTCAATTATTGCACGATCATCGTTCATTATTGTATAAAATGGATTTTGGATTCCGTCATCCCGTGAGACTATCGTTTTCTTTTTCTTTTTCTCCTCTCTTTTTTTTTTTTTTTGCGGATGAAGAAGAATTTTTATTCGTGGGATGAAGTTGAATGGGATTAGGATCGAGGGTAGAGAATTGTCTCGCGTTTCGAGGGACTTTGATAGCTTGATGGATCGATTGGTTTGTACTGGCTTAGCGACTGTTTATTGGATTTTGATTACTATTTTGTTCTCATGCCAAACTTTGTGGAATTTCGATGACTCTTTTACAGATTTCATATTTTTACAATTAAGATAAATGTTACGAGAAATATCGTAGAATTTTTTTTTTTTCTATTCTAATAGGAAAAATTAAAATTGAACATTCTTGTAAACAACAGATTTTTAAATCCCATTATTTCGTAATAGGAAGAAGAAATAATTTTCAACGATATAGCAACGGGAAGCTAAATGGAATTTATGAAATACTCATTTCGAAAAATTATACCGTTAATAAAAAGTAACGGGGATGTATAATAAATGCAGAATAAATTAAATTATGTAATACCAAGTATAAAAAAGATACAATAAAAAAAAATATACGAAATACACGTGACAAATGTAAATGAAATTAAATTATGTACCAGATGTTCTCGTGGCAAATATATACGTTCACACGTATAATGCGCAGAAGAAAAGAAAGAGAGAAAGGGAAAAAATATAGAATTAAAAAATATATTTTTTTTTTCTTGTCTATATCATACTATCTTAAATACATATTTTACATACCTTTGAACTCTATATAAACGACGTTGTATCGATCAAATATTGAACCTTTACATACGTATCTTTCAACTTTAACTCTGAAGTGAAGATCAAGTTTGTTTTTTTTTTTTTTTTTTTTCCCTGTAGTAACGAGGTGGTTATCTCCATTTATCTAAGCTTCCCATATATCGCTTAGCTCACGCGGAACCCATTTGTTCACTTTCTTTACTCCTCCTATTCGAGTCAAGCGATGAATAATGGTGGCGTGGGTTACTTTCATTCGAAACGCTATTTCTCTTTCTCTTCCCGTTTGCCATGAATTATTTTCAGTAATACCTTTTAAAACATTGTCGTCGATGTCGATTTCGAAATTTGTTCCACTCGATTCATTTTCTCTAATGAGTAAAAAATATTATCACAGAGAAATCTATTGAATACATGTATATCATAACACGTTATTATTATTAAAAAGATTTGTTCATAATAATCAAACTAAACAAAAAGCTTTATATACATAGAAGTATCGTTCATTAAAAAGTTCATCGAATAAAGTTTTTGTTCGACACCAATCAATCTATGCTAATTCTAAATTTAATCCCGTTATTCCTTGATCAATCATCTATACAATTCATTTCGAATTTTCTTAATTTTCTATCCTGATCTACTAACCTAAACTCTTTCGAAGAAAAATTCTTATTAATAGATTTTCAATACAACCTAATATAATTACTTTGACGCTCTATTAAAATCAAAGACACAATTATCCAATTATTCAACAAAGCACGATTCTTCCAATCAAATCCCCCTCCTCCCCAAAAAAATTCCATAAAACCATCGAATCGTTGGGAACAATCATCCTCTCCACCAGGGAAAAACTTGCCATTCGCTCAATCTCTCCCCCCCTTTTCGAATCCCGAAAAACGACTCCAAGAAAAAGAAAAAGAAAAATAAAAAGAGAGAGAGAGAGAGAGAGAAAAGTACGAAAAGCCGTGGATATCGGGAAAGGGGTGGCGTGGTAACGCGGGGTCGTCGAGATGCTCTCAAGAAAATACACGGGGGAAAAGAGCGGCGACGTTATAAAGCAATGACGATAATGGCGGTCGAAAGCGCGGCGGATGTTCGCCACAGAGGGAGGAGGGGGGCGGGAGGCGGCAATCTTATCATCCTGCGAGCGTTTTCACTCGCCGCTTTTAAACAATTGCGGCGAATTTTCTGAGCTCGGCCTTCGAGGTGTCTCCACCCCCCTCCCCTCCCCCCCCGGTCCCCCCCTTATGGGGGGGAACGAGGGGGAACCCCCCCCCGGATGTCGGGGGATTTCGAACCGGGGGGGGGGGGGGGGGGGGAGGCGGGAATCTTATCATCCTGCGAGCGTTTTCACTCGCCGCTTTTAAACAATTGCGGCGAATTTTCTGAGCTCGGCCTTCGAGGTGTCTCCACCCCCCTCCCCTCCCCCCCCGGTCCCCCCCTTATGGGGGGGAACGAGGGGGAACCCCCCCCCGGATGTCGGGGGATTTCGAACCGGGGGGGGGGGGGGGGGGGGAGGCGGGAATCTTATCATCCTGCGAGCGTTTTCACTCGCCGCTTTTAAACAATTGCGGCGAATTTTCTGAGCTCGGCCTTCGAGGTGTCTCCACCCCCCTCCCCTCCCCCCCCGGTCCCCCCCTTATGGGGGGGAACGAGGGGGAACCCCCCCCCGGATGTCGGGGGATTTCGAACCGGGGGGGGGGGGGGGGGGGGAGGCGGGAATCTTATCATCCTGCGAGCGTTTTCACTCGCCGCTTTTAAACAATTGCGGCGAATTTTCTGAGCTCGGCCTTCGAGGTGTCTCTACCCCCCTCCCCTCCCCCCCGGTCCCCCGTCTTATGGGGCGAAACGAGAGGATAACCCTCCGGGATTGTCGGGATATTTCGAACGGGAAGAGAGGGAGGGGAGGAAGATTTCTTTTTCTTCTTTTTTTTTTTCGCTGGAAAAAAAAATGGAAAAAGATTCATCCCCCTCCCTCTCGAGGAGGGATCGGATCGGATTATTCAAGGGAGCCCTGTCAATTCCAACTTCCAACCGTTTAGTTTCCCCGCTTGTAGGGGAGGGATTACAAGGCGGAGAGCATTGTGGCGATTAAGCATTGTTTTGCTGCAGTGGGAGGGGAGGGAGAGGAGGGGATAGTAGCGTTTTGCATTTAATAAGTCCGAGTGTTTCCAACGAGATCCAAAACGTCCATGGGATGGGGATCTTCTCGCTGGGTAAAATTCCTCGAGACGGTAATCTACCTTTCCACTTGTGTGTGTCCCTTTTCGTCCCTCTGCCCCCTTCCCTCGTCCACCTCTGTCCGCACCTTTTCCCCCACCGCGATTACTTCGCGGGTTATCGCGCCGTTGATGGGAATCTGCGCGTGCAACGATGTGCAAGGGTTCTCGAGGATGGGACACGGGGGATGCGAGCGTGCATTAAGACGATTCGAGGAGGTTTCGAGGAGGTGGATGGAGGATGGATGGAAACGCTAATATCGTTGATTAAAATTTCTTCCTTTCCCGAGTTTTTCCAATTTTTTCGATGATCCGCTTTGTAGGATACATCTCCCCCTTGCATTTTCTTTTCCACGAGAAATTTATCACTCGTTTGAAAATTCGAAACAGGTCAAGTTTTATACCTTTTTTTTTTCTCTTTTTTATGGCGATTCGAAACAATAAGGGAATTTGGAATACAATGCCTATTGAAAGCGTTGAAAATTTTTTTTTTCTTTTTTCTCTCGTTTTATTTCCATTCCACTGTTCCAAGAAAACGTTCGACGTTAAAAATCCAATTCTCTTAAACAACTCTTCATAACCTGTTCGCTTGGAGAGAGGGGAAAAAAAAAAAAATAAAAGAATAAAAAAAAAGCACGAAACAAACAAAAGAGGCAACAACAAGATCCATCCATCCTAACCCATCCTCCAAAAAAATCGTTCCCCCCTCACAAAAGAGCCGATAGCACCGGTTTATATCCGCGGGCCACCCTCTCTCACCTCCCCTCCCCCTACCTTTCCACCCCCACCGTTTTGAATATTCCCTTGGATTATATATCCGCGCTTTTATTTATCGAGCCCCGCCCGATATGAAAAAAATGTAAAACTGCCAACACCTTGTGATATGCGCCTTCTTGTGTGTGTGTGTTGCAGGTTGCGAGTTCCCGGCGCAGTGGAACGGCCACTGGTTTCAATCGGGGAATCGGGGGTTGGTGACGGTGAACGGGTCCATGATGACCAACAAGGGCCGCTGCATCGAGACCAAAGACGGCAAGTTCCTCATTCAGGACACGTGAGTCTCTCTCTCTCCCTCCCTCTCTCTCTCTCTCTCTCTCTCTCTCTCTCTCTCTCTCTCTCTCGTTTGAATTGCAAGCGAGATATACAGCCTATCGTGATTATACGCGCGCGCGCGCGTGTACGTGTGCGTATATGCGCGTCTATCAGCTCGCACATCGTCACACGCGTCTACTACATAGCATATCGACAGGCGGCCGTCGATATGAAGCGATGCACGGGATCGTATCTCGCGTCCCTTTATCCACCACCATCGCCACCACCTGACCCACCCCCGTCCCGAGCTTTTATTAATTAACTGCACCCTTCGTTGGCCGCTCCCTACCC
>NW_006263371.1:1775535-1779353 GCF_000469605.1 Apis dorsata
AGCGCTCGAGGCGACGTGCCAACCGACAACCCTGTGTGTATATATATATATATATATATTTTCTAAATTCCGGGGTGGAAGGGTTGAAGGTGTATGGGGGAGTCCAAGGACGAGCATATATCGCGATATTGTGATGATGCTACATTCATGAGGAATTCGAGAGTTATTTCATAAGAGGTTGGAGGTTTGGTTTGTTTATGTGTTTAATTTTTTTAAATAAGAATTATCGGGGTATAGCTTGATTTAATTTGGATGAGTATATATTTTGGTTTTGAAAATTGGGTCTCGGTTTCTAAGGAGGAGGAGTTAGGAGTTGATCTTTCAATTGGACTTGATTAATGTCTGTTGTTGTCCGTGGATTTATCATGGATTGGGCTTGTATTGCCCTTGATTGGTTTGATTTTTGTTGAAGAAAAAAGAATCGGGAGAATTTCGATAGAATTTCATTTGAACAAAAGAATTTTATTTGTCGGATGAGGAGAGGAAGATTGATCTTTTTTGAATTTTGATTTTACTTCGAATCGATCGATGAGAGGACGATTGAAAAGAATTCTGAATCTGAACGAATCTGTTTTTTGAAAATATTGTAAAATTGGTTTCGAAGTTACCTAAACCCAAAAATAACCGAAATATCGATATGAATTGTTGATTTTCATCAAGAATTATCTGATGAAAATTATTTCTAGAAACACTTTTGAAATTTTCTCCAGTACAAAACACGTGTTGCTTCGTTGCACGTTGTTTAGTTTTAACTTTTCACTCGTAACGGAAATTTCGAAACATGGGAATTATTTCATGAGGGACACAGGCTCGTCGAAAATTTCATTTTGAAAAATATCTGGTTACGAAATATGGAAAAGTGGTTTCCACGTTTGCGTTCGACTATCGATTTCACACTGCAACTCGTCCGAAAATCCAGGCACTCGTTATCCGCAACTTACGCCACGGCCAGGATCCAATTTCGAAGAGAGAGCGCTCGCTGTCGTACGGGCAGACAGTATCTACGCCGCGTCGTCGTTTTCTGGTGGTGGTCCTCGGTGTGGTATCGCGGCGAAGCTTAAGGCGCGCTTCGTTCAACGTCGCCTTTAAGCCGCGACGATCACCGATAAGCTGCAACCGGCGGTGAAACCTCGCTTGGAAAATTTCTTTTTCGCCCGTCGTCAGGCGACGAGAATTTTCGCCCCAGACATTAGAGGACGACCCGGTTAGATATCGCAGAATTTCTAGATATTTTATAAGAAATCGTGTGGCAAGTTCTAGGACTTTTTTTCTAGGGAGTTTTTACATTACACGAAAATCCCTAATCCTGATTAATCCAGCGAGCAGAGTTCCTGGAAATTTTCTAAGAATCCATTTCAACAAGTTTCTAAGAATTTTTCCCTGCGGACGAAATAACGAATATTTGTCAAGAAACATTTGATATTTAATCTTTCTATGGAGTAGATATAGTGGAATTTCTAGGAACTTTTTAAGAATATGTAGATACAAATTTTTTGAGGATTTTTTACACAAAGAACGATTGATGATTAGTCAAAATTCGATGAAAACCTTTATGAAATTACTTTTTTAATCATTCGTTTATATATATAACGATAATTAAAAAATTATCGAAAAATTAATACACGATCGTTTAATTTATTACTCGTGCGATAATCTCCTTTCGGAATTAACGCGTTAAAGATTCACGATTCTCTTTTATTCTTAAAAAGAAGAAGAAAAGGAAAAAGAAAGAAAAAAAGAAAATTTCCTCATTATTCTCGAAGTTAATATTAAATATTCCCCGGCTAATTCTGTTCGCCGTTTAAATTTCAAATTAGCGGGGAACGCGAGAGGTCGCGGCAGGGTAGAAGAAAAAAGAAGCCGGCGGAATATTCAGAAATTGTTTATCAGAATTTCATTTATTTGCTCTTTTACCGCGTGAAACCTTTGGAGCGCGGGATGAAACTCCGACAAAGTAGTACAATCAACGATAAGACGCGACCGAGATGAGGATCCTTTATTCCGTTTCGTTCTATCCTCCTTTCTCTCTCCCCCCCCCTCCCCTGAGATTCTTATATTCCCGAGTGACCTTAATATCCCCGCGGAAGAAGAATGGTGGGAAGAGAGGTTAGGACGAGATCATTTCGTGCACTTCGCGAAAAATTCTGTTTGGACGATATCCCTTGCTCGAAATAGATGGCGCTCCTCGGCCAAGGATCAACCATGATCGTAGCGGCGGGACTCAACAAAATGGCGGTGTCTCTGAAAATTCGGATACTCGATTCTGTCGTGTGAGCATTTGATCCTTTTTCTGATTTCCTCGATTTTTTCGATCGAGGAAGAGTGAGGCATCTTTTTATTTATATCGTTTCGAAAGATATTTTTTTTTTTATTTTTTAAGTACGATTAAGTAGAGAATGATCGTTGAGTTTGGAAAAGTTTATTAAAGTTACGAGTTTTGAGTTTTCGAAAATTGTCGAAGAAATCATGGTCGAAGAATTTTGTATGTTGAAAACGCTTAATTTTCGGCACTTTCGAGGGAGAGTGTACAATATAATTAGTGGAAGCGTGGAAGATCAGTGGGATGCACAGGAAGCGAGAATCACATCAGGTCGATTCTCGAGCTCAATTCTTTCTCTTTGTCCAAGTTCTTCCCGTGTCGACAAATCGAATAAATTTCAGATCAATTACTGAAAATCAATAATTATTAAAGATCAATTTGAGAATTACGATGGTGTGAAAATATTACGAGCGAAGTGAGCAAGTTACGAATAAATTTTTTTGTATAATATAAAATGTGTATAAAAAAAATTTATGACAACTTTACTTGCTGGTAATATTTTTCGTAAGAGAAGTAAGGAAATAATAACAGTTGAAAATAAAGTAAAAAATAGAGAAAGTTTATTCTGTGAAATTTTTGAGAGATTAATGCGTAGAAACTGTTAAACGACTTTCTTGAATCGCTCGAAGAGTTTTATCGTTGCTAATTTTACATAACTTCATTCGTAGCAATATTTCATCCATTACGAGAGGTTTCTTTTCCATTAAGAACTTTCAACTTAACTTTATAATAGTCGAATAAAATCATAAAATATCGTACTAATTTAAGTACATATTAAATAAGTATCAATTTGGAATCAATATAAGGACATTTATATTGCTATCTTGGTAAAGATGGGAGTAGTAGTAGTAAAAGCACGTTTAGGGTCAGACGTGTCTTCA
This sequence comes from Apis dorsata, assembly GCF_000469605.1. Classification (NCBI taxonomy): domain Eukaryota; kingdom Metazoa; phylum Arthropoda; class Insecta; order Hymenoptera; family Apidae; genus Apis; species Apis dorsata. The sequence goes on from NW_006263371.1 coordinate 1,778,737, forward strand.
AGTAGAAATATGGATCGATACACAGCCCTGTATTTAATGGCGTTGAGGAAATGTGTCTTTAATGCAGGATTGAATGTCGTCGTGATGAAACTTTTATTTCATATCATCTATAATATAAAATTTAATTGTTTTTAATTGTAAAATAATTTCATATAATAATTATTAATCGAGAAAAATTTGAATGATAAATAATATGATTTTTGTAAAATTGAAAGATTCCAAGGTGAAGAAGAAATAAAGAATTTATGTACAATCTTGTTGCAAGATAGAGAGGAGAAAAAATTAGAAAATTAAAAAATCGAGGAAAAATTAAGATATTCGAAAATATTCTAAACTACCAAGAATCCACAATTCTCCGTAACAGTTCCAAATCCTTTAATCCTTAATTTCAAATTCATACAATCTCTAAAATTCAAAAACGAAGCTAAACCCATTGATCCCGACGAATTGGCAATCGAGCGACCTTATAACCTTACACACCTCTGCCACTCTTTTCATACTCTTCCATTGATATGCAAATGGCCGAGGAAAGTTGAGAACCGCTGACACGGAGTGGAGACAAGACGAGCGTCGTCGTCGTCGTCGTCGTCGTCGTCGTCGAAGACGGCGGAGAGAAA
>NW_006263371.1:1779608-1787180 GCF_000469605.1 Apis dorsata
ACAAGATAGCCTTGGTAACCGGGCGAAGTTGAGAGTTAAGTTTTAATTAATGTAATGGAGAGTAGCGCGTGATTAGCCTTCCAATCAGTGAACTTCTCTTTTCACGGACGCGGGTTGGCGAGAAAGCGGCAAAAAGAAAAAGGGGAGGAAGGAAACGCGGGGAAGGGAAGCAGGGATGTCGTTTCGCGTGGCGAAATCCGAGTAAGGCGAAGCTGGTAAATGGGCCAATCGACGGCATTACCATTAAGATTCTTTGATTCGACGACGAAGAGTGATGAGAGGAGGTCAGGCAAACGAATGAAGGATAAGCGGGATTATTCGGGCTGATCTAACGTTTGGTTGCTCCACTCGCGTATTTTAATCGATCCAACTTTTTTTCAAAGTTTTTCTCTTCTTTTTTGAAAATTTGCTCCGTTTCTTTATATATTAATATTCATAGTGAAAATTTTACTCATTCAGCCAGACACTGATCTCCCTATCTTCGCGAAAATTGATCCATTAAAAAATTATTAACCAAAAATTTCTCGTCTAATAGATTCAATAATAGAATTGGCGTTAATTGATAAATCAATCGATAAGAGAAGAATTCGTTTAATTTCCAATGACTTTTTAACAACGTATTGAAAAAATCATTGAGATCTATAATAAATACTTACCCAAATTTTTATTAATTAATTCAACTGTTTAATTCTTCCAGCATTTAATCCATTCTAAAGGAAGTCAGAATATACATGAAGAATTTTTCATTCTCATTTTCTTTCATCCAAACGAGAATTCCCACTCTCGACGAAAATTTCTTTTGTTGTTCAAGTTAATAAATGTTCGAGAACTCGTTAAATCCGTCTAATTCGCGCTCGTGATCGCCATTACCACGGAATCGAACGGGTAAACATTTAAATAGGCAATGGCTGGGATGGAGAGACTTGGAGGGTCCATTAATCCAATCAGCCCCCGTTAATGATAATAATCTCGTTATTTCTAATGCAGCTCACCACTGATCACCGTTGATACGGAATAATTGAGAAATAGAGGGTTATTTTCCAATTATCCACCGCAGAAAAAATCTTGTCTCATTGCCCCGATGACGTTGCACCATAGAAACCAATTGCCATGATTTAACAAATTTAAATTATTTCCACCGGTAGATTCGTTTCCGCCGTTTAATTGCGCAATTGAACGCTCTTTTTTATTTTTATTCTACACCGTTTAACCTTTTGTCGGCTCTGTCCTTCCCCTTTTGTTCGTTCCAATCGACCGTGGTATCCGAAAACTTTCTCCAAATATAATTTAAAAAAAATTATATTCGAGCTCTCCCCTTTATCTTATTAGCTACTACCAAAAATTGTTCGCAACACAAAAAGATGGAAAAAACGAAGAAACGAGAAAACTTCTTCTTCATCTTCGAATTAAAATTAAATCGAAAAAAATTTAAGGCAAAGAGGGGAAGCGAATTCGAATTTTCTAAAACTCGGGTTCGATTCGAGGTCCACTCGAACTCTGATTAACTGCGGGGCGCGATCAATTATCAAGGCCTTGCTAACAAATCGCCGAGTTGCTCGCCAAGTTTCGCCGCGTTAAAACCTGATATCGGTTCGCGATGCTGGCAAACGAACCTTCTCGCAGTGAAATTTTATCGTTATTATCATTGTTATTATTATAACCCGGCCAGGATACGATCACGATCACCCCTCTGCTCGCGCTTCGATCGAAAAGTCATTTGTCACTTGTCAATTCTTCTCGTTCCTTTCTATTATTGTTATTTATCAATTTTTATTATATCATTCCCCTTTCTTCCTCTGCGTTCCACTCTTGCGGATGCAGTGATACAGGGGTTCTCAATTTCGCGATTTTTTAAAAACTTTGCTCGGGTTCAACAAAATTATTCTCTTCGAACGCGGTGCTCAGTGGTTCTCAACTCGCGGGTCACGAAGCGCTTCTCGGTTCTCGCAGGTTTTTTTTAGCAGAGAAAGGCAATTCTCTTTGAACGTAAGAAAGTGGTTCTCAACTTATGGTTCTCACGAAATTTTAACTTATGTAAATAATGTTATTGAAAATAATTAAAAGTGAAATGTTAGATTTCTTTTTATAAGAGTTGAGGTAATCGACGCAGATGTTAAGTATATTTGGAGCCTTGGATGCATTCCTGGATGCATCGAACTTTGAAAGATCTGGCCACGATCGGATGGATGATGCTCTGTACATAGGTGGGCTATCGATTAGCTCATGGCGCCGTTAACGAGGCGTCGCGATACTCAGGTACGTCGAGATCACGTTACACTTAGTGGAGCTAGTGTCGTTTAATGGAATGGACGTGATTCTTGCTCGTAAATTTATTCACCGTTAACTGGATCTAATAATCTAGATTGAGAATTTTGATACAATTTTGGCAATTTTTTAATTAATACGATTTAATTGATAATTCGAGCTTTTGTTCGCGGGGAAAATAAAAATATTGGAAATTTAAAAAATGTTTCGAAAGTGAAATTTAGAGGAGGAAAGTTTCGTTATTCAGCTCATATTTAAATTGTTAAAAAATCGAAATTCGATGAAAAATATATTGAAAAAAAAGAAAGAAAGAAGATTGAAATTTAAACTATTTCGGTAAATGGAAAATTTTATATTAATTTTATATAATAAAACGATAAAATAGCGTTTCATGTTAAGTTAAGTAAATGATGGAAAGAATAATTTCCACCAGCTTTCTATAAATTTCAACAAATCGTAATTTCTTTTTGAGATTAATTTTTCAATGAAATTATCAAATTTTAAATTTAATTTTCTTTCCTCTCCAGCGTGTATATATATATATATATATATGCACATAATTTAATTTTAATTCTAATATTGAAACGAAAGCGTTTAAATTGGCCATTTGCCAAGCGTCGTTTTGATATTTATACATTTTCTAATTTATTTACGATTTATCTCGTCACAAATTACTTTTGCAAAAATTTGATCACGTATCTACTTTTTTTTTCATTAACGTTCTTCAAACTGGGAATCATCAAACGTTTATACGATCACTCGATTACGATATATAATAGGCATTTAATATTCATGAATTATATATTCCTAAATTTCCCTTTTTTTAAAACTCATCTTTTGATACTTGTTTTATTAAAAATTCTTGTTATTTCGTTGATGGGAATTTGATGTGCCATTCCAGTCATTGAAACTTTTTCCAATTTAACCGATATTCGATGGTATCGAGTGACGTGTACGTTTAATTATTCTCTTTTTATCGCGCAGTATGCGTAATTTTACTATTGTCGAAAAGTTGATATGCATTTTTTCGATTTTTTTTTAATTTTTTTAATTTCACATTGCAAAAAACGTGTTCTTAATTGAAAATATTCATAGCAAAATAACAAATAGCTTACTGTGTTTAATTAATAACATTAATTAAACAATTTTCAAAATTCAAAAAAATAATGCGAATATCATTTAACTTAAATTTCCAAACAAGATAAAATAAATTAATCGCTATTTGAAAAAAAAAATTGTTCCATTTCAAGGTTGAGAAACGATAAAAAAAAGACTGATAAAATTTGTTATTTATTGCAAGGAAAGAAAAAGATTATTTTTTTTTTTTTTTTTTTTTAAAAAAACAGGGGCCCCTTTAAATTTTTTTTTTTTCCTATATTACCCCAAAAAAATTTTAAATGTTTCCCTGGACTTTTAAAAAAAAAAATTGTTCCATTTCAAGGGTGAGAAACGATAAAAAAAAGACTGATAAAATTTGTTATTTATTGCAAGGAAAGAAAAAGATTATTTTTTTTTTTTTTTTTTTTATAAATATCCAGGGACACGTTTAAATATTTTTGCGGATATATGCTGAAATAAATCAATTTTAACAGCTTTCGAGAGTTTGTTTTATCAACGAGCTGTGAATGAATTGAAAAATAATTCGAAACTGTATGATGAAAATATGTAAAAAAAAAAAAAGAGCAAAAAAAAAAAGGAATTGTTTCGAAACACGGGTAAGAATTGAAATTAATCAAACGTGAATTTTTTTTCAAAATTTCGACGAGATATTTATATTTATACAAATGATATTTTTGTTCGAAAAATAAATTGCGAAATTTAACGCAAAATTTCCTGTGTCTGTGTATTTGAATAAATTTACATACTCTTGAGAGTTCTTGAAGAAATAATAAAGCAATCGTTTTTTTAGTAATAAAAAATGTAGTTATTGTAACGAGAGAACTGAGGATCATTATTTTCTTTTGCAACTTCGTAATTAATTATATTGCACAATTTTCATTATCATTCTTCGAAAGTCTTTTTCAAAGGAAAAAAGGTTATTCATCGGAAATGTAAAATTATAAAAATGATTTTAACAAGAATCTAAACTCAATTTCAAAAATTTATATCGTTCGGTATTTTTTGAATTAATCAAAGTTGAGAAATAATATATTAGCTAATACATACATACATTGAATTAGTTACATAAAATAGAAATACAGACGAAATGAAACAAGAACGAAGACCCAAACATCAAAATCCTCAAAGAAAAAAAAAATCACCTTTAACCAATCGTTGAAATTTGAACTTATGTATCCGCCATATTTACGAAATATTTCACAACACATCAATCAATCAATCGTCTCAATTGTCTCAATTATTCGAGCAACGCTGTTTAATTAAAAAGAAGAGAAAAAAAAAAAACGAACAGAACAAGATAATACCTCACCGATGATCTCCGAGATCGGAAAATTAACTGGAAAACTCTACCCGACCGAGGAAAACTCTCGAATTCAAACTTCATTTCCATGCGTGAAACGTTCCACCGTCGGGGAACTCCCAATTCTCAAATCCGTCCCATGAAAAAAAAAAAATCCTCTCGCCTTCATTATGACAAAAAAAAAGATAGTGGCTAATAATAAAGGACGCCATCGGCCGCCAGAGAGACGCGGGAAAAAGGAATTGCCTTGGAATACGAAAAGTCGTACGAAATGAGGAAGAAAGGGAGGAGGAGGGGGGTTAATGAAAAAAAAAAAAAAAGATAGTGGCTAATAATACAGGACGCCATCGGCCGCCAGAGAGCCGGGGGAAAAAGGAATGGCCTTGGAATACGAAAGGTGGTAGGAAAGGAGGAAGAAAGGGGGGAGGAGGGGGGTTAATGAAAAAAAAAAAAAAAGAAAAAAAAAGTTATATTGCCTTCGCGTTGACCACGGGGGCCCACATGTCGCCAGCGCATGAATAATATCCCATGGATTTCCCCTCTGCGACGCCGTACCTATCGACGAGACGATCCGCTGATTGGATTCGAATTGGAGGGAAAGTTTATCTGTCCGTCGACACGCGTTACTTCCGGGAATTATTTCCACCTCCGTGTCTGGAACGAACGACCCGTGGAAAGGGTAATGGCGCCGGCACGTGATGGATATACTTTATTATGGAATTGTCAGTTGGCCGGGATGAAAATCCTACCCTCGCTCTTCGTTACCTTTGGTTAGGTTAGGTTAGGTGTTGCCTATTAGGTCCACGATGAACCAGGATGTTTTTTTTTTTTCTCTCTTCCTTTTTTGTTTCTCGATTTCGATAGTGCTAGTCCGTCGAAAATAGTGGAAGTTTGTCGTCTTGAAGGGCTAGATGGTGGTAATTATTTCTATGGAGGGAGGAGGTAGGAGTGGAAAGTCTTGATCACTTGGAGGAGTTTGGATCTGGAGATAGGATCTACGGATATGAGGTTGAGGTTGCTGCTCCTCTTGATTGCTCGCTCTTCTTGATAAATTCTTTTCGATAAATTTTGAATTTCGAAACGATGAGATGAGATTATAGATTATTGTTATCAAGAATCTTTTTGAAGTTGGATGAGAGGAATGTAGCTTAAAGGATGTACTTTGAATTTAATACGATAAATAGGATCGATAATTTTAACTAATTCAATTAATTATTTAAGTAACTTTATCTAAAATGTTCGACATTTATTCGTAGTTGTTATAGTTGATCTACTCTTTGTATAACCTCAATTATTTTGAGGTTATCCGCGATTATTCTGTCCAAATATGTTTTCGTATACAGTTTCGATATACGAATATGTCTCTGAAATTGCTGTTCCTTTTGATTATTCGTTGATAAATTCTATTTATAAATTTTGGAAACGATAAGTTATTTGGAGGTTATTGTTATTAAAAATTTCTTTGAACTCGAATGAGAAAAATGTAATCGATTCTGAAATAATTAGAAAAACAGAATAACAGAAACAGAAAGTACGATTGGCCATTAATCCAATTAATTACTCAAAGTGATTTAAACTATAAATTGTTTAAATAACATTTATTCATTAGTTATTATATTTGATCCACTTTTCATACATAACCTCAATCGTTTTAAGGTTACAGTTACTCACAATTTTTCACCATTTATATTTCTGTTTCCAAATATATTTCCATCTAAATATATTACCGACAACAATGAATTTTCACACGATCCATTCGTATAATTTTTCTAACATCTATACGAGTCAATATTCCAAGAGTCAATCGATCCATCCTGAAATAACAAGAACAAAAAGTACGACACGGGGATAGAGAGAGATTTTAAGTCTTAAAGAATATACTTTGAATTTAATATGATAATTTTATTGGCCAATAATTAATCACTTAAACTTTATTAACTTTGTATAAATTCTTTAAATAATATTTATTCGTAGTTATTACACTTGATTTACTTTTCATACATAACCTCAACCATTTTAAGGTCACTCGTGATTTTTCACACTTTAATTGCATTTCTGTTTCCAAATATGTTTCATATAACATAAATACATTACCATTCATATTTATATAATTTCTAACATTTATACGAGTCAATATTCCAGGAATCAATCGATCCATCTTGAAATAACTAAAACAAGAATAAAATATAGGATAGAGAGAGATCTTGAGCCTTAAAGAATATACTTTGAATTTAATACGATTAATTTTATTGGCAAATAATCCAATAATAATTAATCACTTAAACTTTGTTAACTTTATATAAATTCTTTAAATAATATTTATTCCTAGTTATTACACTTGATCCACTTTTCATACATAACCTCAATCATTTTAAGATCACTCATGATTTTTCACACTTTAATTGCATTTCTGTTTCATATAACACAAATATATTATATTCATATTTATATAATTTCTAACATCTATACGAGTCAATATTCCAAGAGTCAATCGATCCATCCTGAAATAACCGAAGAACAAGAACAGAAAATACGACCACGAGGGTAACAAGAATCGAGAGATGCTGAGGGGACAGAGAGAAAGAAGCGAAGAATCGAAGAATAATCTCTCCCATCCGAGACCGTCCAATTCGTCACTCTCTAAATTTCTCTACTCGCCCCCTCCCCCTCCCTCACCCTCCTCTACCATCTATAACCAACTCGACGCTTTCTACGACGGTGTAGATGGCTCGCGATGCCGCTTGGTAAATAGCTTCTTCCTCTCCTCTCTCTTTTGTGGCTGGCTGGCGAACGCCTCGAATTCCATCTTTCGCGGATCCTCACCGAGGCGTTCAGCTATGCGAATCTGCTCGTCCCATTGTTCATTGTCTCGCGGAGCCGCCAGCCGG
>NW_006263371.1:1787349-1789606 GCF_000469605.1 Apis dorsata
GCGTTACCTCGATAATTACGACCGTGGTGCGCTCTCGCGAGGTGTTCCTGCGCGGGGAAAACAGGGACACTCGAAACTCGTGAGGAAGTTCTTCTCTATGAGGAAGTTGCGAACCGGCTTGTTGCGATTCCCCGTCCGCGGAGAAGCAAATGATTTTTGTTTCTTCGATTTGTGAGTCTCGAGATTGGGATCGATATAGATGGGTTCACAGTCTTCACATCCATTTTGTGTACGTTTAAAAACTGGAGAATGGATTAAATCGAATCATTTGTTAATCATTTTCTTTTTTCATCGAGAAGAGCAGTTTGAATTGGATCGTGTTTATTAAGGTCTTCTCGATGTTTTTTTCTTTTTTTTTAATTTAGAATTCGCTCGAGATTGCAATCTCTGATAATTCGAGGTTTGTTTATAGATATTCGAAAAAAAGAGAGAAATGTCTGACCTGATATTGTAGAAACTACTTTTAACTCCTCCCAATGTAGATTTTAAATTAACGGATTCTAGGTGGAACTGGGTTGTAAAATATCGAACGCGGGAAATTTCGGGATTGGCCTCGATCTCATTTTTGTATGAGATTGGAGAGATTGGAAGAACTCGCTTACATCATTTAGTAAACCGTTATCTAAAATTGGAAAAGAAGAATTCAAAAATATATTGGAATTAATTATAATTTGAATTAATCTAATTCATTAAACGGATTCCCGATTCTAGAGCAAATTTCGCTAAAAAATTATCGAAAGGAACTATTAATAGAAAATACGAAAATGAACGGAGCAAGAGTTTCAAACGGATCGTGATTATATAATTAAGGTGCAATCACAGAATCGTGTCGAAAAATTAAGTCACCCACTAAATGAGATTAAACGGATTCCTGAGAAGATTTTGCTATTCGAAATTTATTATCATTTAAAAATTATTGCAATATGCCTAAAATTATCGAAAACGAACTATTAATAGAAAATAACTAGAAAATGAATGGAGCAAGAGTCACAAACAAATCGGTTAGATCGTGATGACGTCTCGATTGCGACTGAGCTCGACACAGTCACGAATCGTGTCGAAATAAAAATTAAGCCAACTATTCTCGAGGAGATTTTACTATTCGAAATTTATCATGCTTTAAAAATTATTGCAATATGCCTAAAATTATCGATATTAACGCGAATTCTAGCTATTAGAAAATACGAAAATGAACGGAGCAAAAGTCTCGGTTAGATCGTGATGATTGGACGACTAAGGTTGATGCAGTCACAAATCGAGTCGAAATAAAAATTAAGCCAACTATTCTCGAGGAGATTTTGCTATTCGAAATTTATTATCATTTAAAAATTATTGCAATATTTTTAAAATTATCATAAACGAACTATTAATAGAAAATAATTAGAAAATGAACGAAGCAAGAATCTCAGACAAATCGATTAGACGATTGCAAGACTGAGCTCGGTACAGTCACAGAATCATGTCGAAATAAAAATTAAGCCAGCCACTAAATGAGATTAAATAAATTCTCGACTCTCGAGGAGATTTTACCATTCGAAATTTATTATTATTATGCTATAAAAATTATAATACGCCTAAAATTATCGAAAACGAATTATTAATAGAAAATATTAATAGAAAATGAACAGAGCAAGAGTCTCATCGTGATGACTAAGGTTGATGCAGTCACGAAATCGAGTCGAAATAAAAATTAAACCAGCCACTAAATGAAATTAAACGGATTCCCGACTCTCCAGGAGATTTAAAAATTATTGCAATATGTCTAAAATTATCAAAAACGAACTATTAATAGAAAATACGAAAATGAACGGAGCAAGAGCCTCAAACGGATCTGTTAGATCATAACGACGTCACGATTACGACTGAGCTCGATACAGTCACGAATCGTGTCGAAATAAAAATTAAGCCAACTATTCTCGAGGAGATTTTGTTATTCGAAATTTATTATCATTTAAAAATTATTGCAATACGCTAACAATTATAGAAAACGAACTATTAATAGAAAATACGAAAATGAACGGAGCAAGAGCCTCAAACGGATCTGTTAGATCATAACGACGTCACGATTGCGACTGAGCTCGATACAGTCACGAATCGTGTCGAAATAAAAATTAAGCCAACTATTCTCGAGGAGATTTTGTTATTCGAAATTTATTATCATTTAAAAATTATTGCAATACGCTAAAAATTATCGAAAACGAACTATTAATAGAAAATACGAAAATGAACGGAGCAAGAGCCTCAAACGGATCGGTTA
>NW_006263371.1:1789678-1792055 GCF_000469605.1 Apis dorsata
GACGATTGGACGACTTGATGCAGTCACGAGTCGGGTCGAAATAAAAATTAAGCCGGCCATTAAATGGGAACATTAGAGGTAGAAAGGGAATATAACCAGTTGGCTGGCTGATTAAAATAAATTGTCGGCGCGCGTGTTCGTTGAATGGGGCGAGATTAAAGAGCAGGTAGAGAGAATCGCGCGAGCCAGCTGAAAGTTTCAACTACGGGTCACGACCTTAATTCCTTCTCTCGCGCGCGCTTCTTCTTTGTCCGCTTTTGAGCCACGAAAATGGCCGCCGCGCGGTGCCGCGCGCCGTCACCAGAGCATGAATAAATAAAAAAGGAGCCCGCCCCGGCGAGAATCCGAAAAAGAGGAGCGTTGGGTTATCGAGGCTCGATGCCGAAACTGACCCAATCGATCAATCGTCATGCCGAATCATAGGGATACTATAGGGATATCATAGGGATATATAGAGACAACTAAAGATTTTCGAGCAATTTTTAAATCTGTGTTACAATGTACACAGGATAAAATTATTTTTCGAAATTGGTGAATAAATTGTTTTGCAAAGCTGAATTTTGGATCATTTTATTAATTTATTTAATGCTAATTATTTAATGCTTTTAATTTTAATTGTTTTTCTTGGATCGTATATTATTAAAAATGTAATTTATGATTTTTGTATTTTATATTAGAATTGGAATTTGGAATTAATTTAATTGGATTAAGATGTGTATTTGATTTGAGAATTTGGGATATTTATTGAGGATATTTTTGATATTTCTGAGAGAAGTTTAAGATGAACGCTGTTAGAAACTCGTGCAGAATGGCATTGACGTTTCAAGTAAAAAAGAATGGCAAAATTTTACGTTTCTCATCGTTGAATCCCGATGATCGAATATTCATCAGATATTCGACAACCCTGATGGAAAGAAGTTCGTTAGAAGCCTTCAAAGTCTCACCACAGCATAATAATAATACAGGGCAGAGGCAGTGATTGATGCTCTTTCCGTCGTGGTGAGCGTGAAAAAAGTTATAACTCGCTTCAAAGCAACAGGTCAAACTGCATTTAATTCACTGCGGAGTGAACTTGCGTCTTATAAACTCGATGATAGTCTCTCAGGAAGAGGAAAATAATTCCTCGCGCTACATTTTGCGATAACCTCGTCCAATTATATTCAATGCGCTCTTCTCCCCGAATAATCTACGAATCTATTAAAATCGTGCCGCGATTTTTCGAGAAAAACTCTGTCATTTTTCAATCCACCGTTGGAAAAGTTAAGATCTCGTTTCATCTTTGGTGGAACTATGAATTTTGAAGTAAACGAGTCGCTGCGTGATAGATGGCGTACGAGGTTAGAATAATATTTGAGGTTAGGTTCACTATGGAACTTGGCCACGAGAATATACAATAGTGTGTTCACGTCGTTAAACGTGTTTAACGAACGAAAGTGGATTTAATAAAACGTATCGAATATCTTCTTGAAGATTTTAAAATTAAAAGACGACGAATCTGAATGATATAAGATAATGTTACGATTACATAAAATCCAATATAACAATATTTACTGTGATGCATAGAATGGTCGAAAGACACTGATAGGTTAGGTGCACGAACATTGAATGCAATTTCTCCCTACAGTTTCCGAGATTTTCATCGGTTGTCTTATTAAAAAGTGGATGATGAAAGTTTACGCAAATAAAGCGTGCACGTTGCAGGGGCGTGAAAATTAAACGATTCCGATGCACGGAATTAACAAGGGGCCCCCGATTCAATTTCGACCATCTCTTGTCATGCGAATGGAAAGTATTAATTAATGTAATTTACGAGTACAGGCGAGAAAAACGATACTCATTAAGTTTTAATCGCACGGGAGAGTCCCCGTGTCCCCTGCGTGTGAAAATTTTTTTCCACTCGCGAGTAATCGAAATTCATGATCATCATCGCGGACGAATAAAATTAATTGCCGAATAATTCGTTACGGGAAGACGAGGAAGAATATATAGATGTAAGGTTTCGTTCTTTATTCGATTAATGACGACTCATCCTTGGCTCTTCGTTGAAATAATTTTAATCATTTCTTTCGTGAAACTTCTTTCTGAATTTCTATCAATTATTAGAGGGAACCGTTTTCTTCGAGGGAGTTTCATCCGGAACAACGAGGATAATTCCTCGAACTTTACCCTTCCACAGCCTTTTTTCTCGCGTCTCTATGACGAACCACCCGCTAGCAAGGAAACTGCCTGTAATTACCTCTTCTCATATTTTTCCACCGTGGAGCAGCGATATCTCTCTTCGGCCAGAAGAAGAAATTCCTCATAGCAAAGCAATAAACATGATTAGTTAAATAGTTGAAAAAGAAATTTAACCAATCTTTCAATTTCGATCTTATCC
>NW_006263371.1:1792725-1794734 GCF_000469605.1 Apis dorsata
AATAAATAGTTGAAAAAGAAATTTAACCAATCTTTCAATTTCGATTTTATCAATTTTAAAATTTTTTTAAGAAGATGAATGAAACAAAGAAAGAAAGAAACTTCACATTTTTTTTTTTTATTTATTCTTTGACAATTTCTTCAAAATTCATCCGTAAATCAATGCATCTCCTGTTACTAAACGAGCACGAATTCTCCACTCGGAGAAACAAGCATAATCGCCTCAGTTACTCGAAAGGTAATCCCCGTTTTCACGAATCCATCCGCCGACAATTTGTTTCGAAATTCATCCGCTCCTATCCGCGATCTCGCGCGTCAATCACCCCGGATGGGCCACCGCAGTACGTATCAACAATTCGCCGAGCAGGAGAATCACGAGTGAACGAGCGAAGATAACGAAAAGTGGTGGTCGCCCCTCCCCCCCTGCCGCGATAATGTCTCGATTTCCTGGCCGACCCCGTTTCGACGGCCCCGAAACCGTTCAATGGCGGAATTGTCGGATGCTGGGTGCTCGACAAATAGAGACAATTAAGCGGCTAATATGAGATGCCGCTCCTCTCCCGTGCGCGCCACTCCCACGAGTATATATACGGGCTCTGGATGAAAGGGGATGGAGTGGATGGAGTGCAACAATGCCCCGCCACTGCAAACACCGCCGGGGAAAAGCAACAATCGCATCGGCCGTATCGGCCTTCCCTCATCCACTCGATGATCCGAGTTCGTGCTTCTTTTCACGAGGGAAATGGATCTTTTCCCTGGAGAATGAAGGGAATCTGGACGCAGCACCTGTTCGAGGATGCTGAGTTTTCATTTTGTGAGAATTTTTGTTTAGGAGTCGATCGATTATTAGGGGTGGAGATTTTTTGGAAAAGGGTTTGGAAAGGGTATTATTGTATGGATCTGAGAGAAGGAAAGATTTTTGGAGTTGTGAATTGGAATAGATACGAGTGATTGACTATAGTAATTTTATAATTGTATATTTTTATATATTTCGTTACGTGGGAAATTTCTGAAAGGAAAAAAAATTTCTTTGTCAAAATGTCTGTGTGCTTCAGGTGTGTTTCCCAGTGAACTGTGCTGATTACATTTTATTTTGACAATATTTCCATGTTTTGTTCTCGTAATCCCTCCTGCTATCTTCCACTCCCTCGATCTATCCTTTCTTCTCAGTGTCCCCAGAGCCTCCTTTTTCCTCTTGCTTTTTCTCCATCTCGTTGTTCTTGTCTTATCTCTCATTGCTTGCTTTGTGTATCCCGATTTTTCTTTCTTTTTTCGCCCCCTCGTACTCGTTTTCCCTTGACTTTTGCGTTCATTAAAAAAAAAATTCATCCCTATTAAAACCTGGAATCACGAATATTCATAAATTTTATCGAGACAGTATAGTGTAAACAAAAAAAAAATTTATTCTGCATATATTATCTATGAAACTTGCTCGAAGAAGGATACAGTGATTTTTTAATAATTTGCCAATCATTTAAAAAAAAGAGACCGTACAACTTTTTTTCCTTTCTTTCAGAAAGAATCTCGAAAAGTCATCGGAGAATCAAAACAACATTTATTTTGCATATATTATCTAGGAAATTTGCTCGAAGAAGGAAACAGGGGTTTTTTAATAATTTGCCAATCATTTAAAAAAAAGAGACCGTACAACTTTTTTTCCTTTCTTTCAGAAAGAATCTCGAAAAGTCATCGGAGAATCAAAACAACATTTATTTTGCATATATTATCTAGGAAATTTGCTCGAAGAAGGAAACAGGGGTTTTTTAATAATTTGCCAATCATTTAAAAAAAAGAGACCGTACAACTTTTTTTCCTTTCTTTCAGAAAGAATCTCGAAAAGTCATCGGAGAATCAAAAAAAAATTTATTTTGCATATATTATCTATGAAATTTGCTCGAAGAAGGATACAGTGATTTTTTAATAATTTGCCAATCATTTAAAAAAAAAAGACCGTACAACTTTTTTTCCTTTCTTTCAGAAAGAATCTCGAAAAGTCATCGGAGAATCAAA
>NW_006263371.1:1794756-1795111 GCF_000469605.1 Apis dorsata
CATTTATTTTGCATATATTATCTATGAAACTTGCTCGAAGAAACAACTGATACATCAGTGACAATTTTCCAATAATTTGCCAATCATTTAAAAAAAAAAAATCGTACAACTTTTTTTCTTTCAGAAAGAAAGAATCTCGAAAAGTCATCGGAGAATCAAAAAAAAAAATTTACTTTGCATATATTATCTATTATCTATGAAATTTGCTCAAAGAAGGATATAGTAATGACAATTTTCCAATAATTTGTATACTAATTATTTAAAAAAAAAAGACTGCAGAATTTTTTTTTCTTTCTTTCAGAAAAAATCTGGGAAAAGTCATCGGAAAATCAAAAAAAAAAAAAAAAAAGAAAAA
>NW_006263371.1:1795170-1797391 GCF_000469605.1 Apis dorsata
AACGAACGAAGCACTGAAATATTGAATTTCATTGATCTGCACAGGGCTATCCAACTTTCGATATCGAATTTCTCTCTCCCCACCCTCTCCTATGCGATTACAAATCCGCGATTCCCATCATCCCTTGGCTGAAAATGCCAACCGAACAGCAACAAACGCGAAAACAACCAGGTATCCCCGTCGTGGAAATCGAACGATCCCAGAGATCAGAGACGGACGCGGGCGATCGTGACCTCGCATACGCTCCTGGAATACGCGTCAAACGGCCCAGCGAAAGCGTGAAATAACATTGCGATTATTATCCTATCGGCCACCTCTCGAACGAGGTACGCTATACCGGGTGCGACGAATGTTTGTAACGACGGAGTGAAAATATAAGGTTGGAAAGAAAGTTCTTATGATTTTTGTTATTTTGATCTATTTTCGATTAAGTTGGTGTTAAATTGCATTGACTTTGTACATAATTTTAAAGTGCATTTTTTTCGCACTCTAATATTAATTTTATTTTTAAATTAGTGTTTTTGATTTCTCTCAAGGTGTTGAAAACATAATGGATAAGAAGCAAATTCGAGCAATTTTTTTTCTAGGGCTCCAGAATTTTATTCAACCGGAATAACAAAACTTTCTCGTTGGCAAAAATTGCATTGATTGCAATTGATTTTTATTTTGATTAATAAAGTTTTGTTTGAGATAAGCTATATGTACTATTTTGAATTTAATAGTTAAAAGCAAGAATTTTCTTTCCAACCTAATATTTAGGAATTCTATATATATAATTTAATAAAATTAAGTATAAGAATATAAGTGTTTTTGGATCAGAGTTATAGAAATTCTTCAACGACGTTAATTGGCAATACTATGCTACACGTCGTTTGAATTAAATCTAATTATTAAACGGTATACTATACGAGGTATGAGCTTTGATAATATACTGATCGGATTTGACAGGAAAAAAGTTAACACAAAAATATATAAGTCTTGACATTTCGAAGAAATTTTTAGCATAAAATCAACATCTTTTACGAAATAATTTCGTACGTAATTTTTGCAACGATTAAAATTAGAATGCATTGGAAAATACGTATAAGATCGTTAGATTCAAGTGGGATAATTGGTAAAATTTTGTATACTCATACTGTGTATAGAAGAGTGTTCTGGTGGTAGGTATACAAAAGCCATCACGAGTATTTTTGTTACGGTTGCGGGTAATTGTTTATGATGATTGGGATTGGTGGTGAATGGTGGGTAATAGAGGATGGAGGAGGAGGGAGGTCGATCGGGTCGTTGGTCCCTGAATGAACTCGGTTGAGCCGTAATGAAATGATAGCAGTTTTCTCGTGCGGTGACCGCACGATACGGGACCCACCCCCGCGTCGGGGATGGAAAATGTGTTTACGAGGCTCGGCTGCGACGATTTAATAAGCGGCCTTTCGAACATGTGGGCCGTGATTCCAGGCTATTATCGGGGATAATGCTTTTTTATTAGGCATTGTTCTCCCTATCCCCTCCTCCCTCCTCTTTTTTTCGAATTTTCGTGCTCTGGAGGAGAATATTGCTTCGTTACGTTTAAGATAAGATTCTTCTGGTTTGCGTGAAATCATATTGTTATTAATCAAATTGTTGTACAATGGAATAAAAATATAGGGAAAAATAGTTTGACCCCTTATTTTCTTTGAACGCGTATTTTAACAAATTATTCAATAATATAAATTATTATAAATTATTCAATAATATCTACTTAAGAGAATTTTTTATTTAGATATTTGGAAGTTTAAAAAGTAAAATTTAATTCCTTTCACATTTTTCAACATCATCAAAAGAGGGAGCACGATTCCAAAATTTGAAAGCTTCGAATCTGATTTTATCTTTGGAACATGTGGGTCGTGATTCCAGGCTATTATCAGGGATAATGCTTTTTTATTAGCCATTGTTCTCCCCATTCCCCCCCCTTTTTCGAATTTTCACGTGCTTTGGGGAAGAAGATTGCTTTATTTAAGATAAAACTCAAGATCTTGATTTAAGTCAAATGATAAATTATTGTTATTAAAAATTATTGCACAATGGAATAAGAAATAGGGAAAATAGTTTAACCCTTATTTTCTTTGAACGTGTATTTTAACAAATCATTCGTCGCTCGCTCATCAATGTCGATAAAATAAAAGAATTTACTTTCAAAATTTGGATTTTTATTTAAAAATAAAATCCACATGAAAGAATTTAC
>NW_006263371.1:1797519-1800036 GCF_000469605.1 Apis dorsata
TTAACTTTCCTTTCGATTCAATGGAAAAATCAATTGCTCATCACCACAATATTCATGCATAATCATAATCCTTTTCACGCTCTATTCCTTATCACCGATTGTCAACTGTCCATCCAAAAATGTAAGCGCGCTTCCAAAATTTGAAAATCGCTCCAGACCTGATTTTACACCCCCATAAAAACTTCGAATGCGCAAGTTACGAAAAAAATTTCATACCATTTCACTTCTCCTCTCGACAGAGAAATCTTTGCGCGATTACAACAAGAACGGGAGGGGGGAGGCAAACGAGGGGTAAAAATTTTGGTGGACGCCTCGAGGCGGTTTTCGATTTTCCATCCCCGTCTTTCCTCTTCCTTATTCGCGCTTGTCGAACCGCGGCTCGATCAACGTGGATGATATTCCCCCCCGGGGGACGAATGCGCACGATGGGAATTTGTTGTACATCCCCCCCCCTCCCCTCTCCTCCCCCTTTTCACTCGATTGTTTAATTAGCCGCGGACAGAGCGTGGAATCTTTTGCTCGGCTCTCGCCGGCGGGAACGCGTTGATTGAAGATGTTTTTGGCAATTTGGCGAATTAATTGAAATTGTCGGTGGCAGCGCCGCTCTTGTTTTTCGAAAACATACAACATTCCCCCACCCCGTTTCCCCAGAAACTCGTCCGCGATACGATACCCGCGCACTTTTCCTTTCCTTCCCCCGCTCTCTCCTTTGTCCCCTTGTTACTTCTACGCTCGAAAAAAAACATCGAAATATAATTGTGAAAATTGAGGGAAATTGAGAATTAATTCAACGTCGCCCTGTTTTTTCTTATTGATGATGAACAGTGTTGTGGAAAATGTTTTTTTTAGAGCCTGTTGTTATTTATTTCTAATATGAGTTATTATTGATATCTGTGTCTTTGTTACATATTGTTACATGTTGAGAAGATACTCTTGAATATTTTGTTAAAAAATCCTAATTTTAATTATATTGTTTTATTTATCACTAATAAGAAAAATACGATGTTATCAACATCGATATTATATCTTCGTTATATATCTTAAGAAGGTACTTTTGCATAATTTATTCAAAAATACTAAAGCTGATCTTAATTAATTTAATATATTGCTTTAATATTAGCATCGATATCTATATCTTCGTTATATATCTTGAGAAGAAACTGTTGCATATTTCATTCAAAAATGCTAAAGTTGATCTTAATTTTATCAGGCTTAAATTTACTTCTAATACGAATTAGCATCGATATCTATGTCTTTGTTACATCTTGAGAAAATACTTTTGCATATTTTGTTCAAAAATGCTAAAGCTGATCTTAATTAATTTAATATATTGTTTTTATTTATTTATCATTAATAAGAAAAATTCTATATTATCAGGCTTAAATTTACTTCTAATACGAATTAGCATCGATATCTATGTCTTTGTTAAATGTGTTGAGAAGATACTCTTGCATACTTTGTTCAAAAATGTTAATCTTAATTAATTTAATATATTGCTTTATTATTAGCATATCTATGTCTTCGTTGAGAAAATATTCTTGTATAGTTTGTTCAAAAATGCTAATCTTAATTTAGTATATTATATATTTATTATTAGCATAGATATCTATGTTATTATATATATTTCTTAAATGTGTTGAGAAGATACTCTTGCATACTTTGTTCAAAAATGCTAATCTTAATTAATTTAGTATATTGCTCTATTATTAACATCGATATCTATGTCTTCGTTACATGTCTTGAAAAGAAATTGTTGCATATTTTATTTAAAAATGTTAAAGCTGATCTTAATTAATTTAATACATTGCTTTATTTATCACTTGTTTCCTATTTACAAGAAAATATATAAACTCTCATAATTCGTGAACCACAGCTTTAAAATTTATATAAAAATTCGACATATCTCTGAAAATCAAGTTCGTTTTCCTCTTCTATCTTAGAAAAATGAATTGCATGAATATCAAGCGTTGGATATCTCAGGATTATTTTTCTCACTTTTCTTTCGCGAATCCAAACGATTGAGCGCGCGATCGCGTTGAAAACTTAAGGAAACGTTGGAAATAAGAAAGTTTCGATCGAGAAACCAAAAATGTAAAAATTCAAACCGCTCGTTTCCAACTGCGTACCGAAATTGCACGTTTCGCGGTATCCAAAAAAAAAAAAAAAAACTCGTGGCCGCCATTTCCACGGAGAGATACACCGCGTGGTGGCGGCAACCCACGAGAAACCCAATAATTTTCGCGGAACCACTTCACCCTAGTGCCGAACTTCCTCTTCATTTCTCCCCTCCAAGGAGACTAATATTCCCAGTGAGAACTCTTTCCACGCCTCCCTCTCTCCTCCTCCCCCTTTTTTCGAGGAGTAAGAAAAATAGAGAACGAATGTATCAAATCAAATTTTGATGTATAAAAAATCAAAAATGAAAATGTATAAAATCAAATTTTCTGACGCTTCTTCTGTCGCTCGCTTTTCGCGATTTTCCTTTCCTGGCCGTGGCGACAAGCCAGGGCAGATTTT
>NW_006263371.1:1800107-1814203 GCF_000469605.1 Apis dorsata
AAAAACGAAAAATTCCTGCGATAATCGAGTATCAATCGTCATCTCCGAATTGAAGCTCAGTCAGAGAGTATAATATAAAAGTTGAGCTACTTTCGAAAGCTTCGTGAAAAATTATTATTAATATTAATAAATTATATAATATTAATATTAATAAATATATTATTAATATTATTATTAAGATTATTATTAATATGAAATTCTCTCTGTTCGATTCGTGTATCGTTTCTATTTTTCTCGTTTGAGGGGAATAAGGAGAGGGATAGGAGGATAATGGAGTTAGGAGTTGATTAATTGAAGTTGAGGGGAGGGGGAAGTTGAAAATAATTATGACGAACGTCTTGGGATGGAGCTTCGATTCCTTTCAGTGGAGAATTACAGTTTTTAAGGGAAATCGAGGTTCGATGGTTCAATGAGGATTTTCGTGAGATCAGTTGAGAGGGTGAGCGAGAACAAAATTGTTTAAATTATAAAGTGGAGTAAGGAATTTGTTACGATTAATGAAATATTATTTCGGAAATCTTAAGTTTAATTTAATTTGAATTTATATTATTTTATTTCAAATTCATCTATTTTGAAAATTTGTATGAATATAGAGTATAATGGATTCTCGAATTTTTATTATTTTTTTTTTTACGTTTGGAAATTTTATTTTACAACAGCATAATAAAATTCTTAAAATTTTACTGCACAAAGTTCAATGGGTATAGTTTAAGAGTTCGAAGATTGGGATATCAGGAATTTTTCGTAAGATTTTTGTGAAGTGGATTGAGAAGCGAAGTAAAGATACATGAATTGTTTCTTTAAGTAATTGGAGTGTTTGGATTTTAAGAATTTATTAAAGCTAGTAAAATATTATTTTGGAATATATAATCCTTAGGTTTATAAAAAATTAAATTTACACTATTTTATTAATATTTCCGTTACAATTTCGTCTGGAAATAATTTTTACAACAGTAATAAAATCCTTAAAATTTTACTGCACAAAGTTCAATGGGTATAGTTTAAGAGTTCGAAGATATTAGGAATTTTTCGTAGGATTTTTGTGAAATGGATTGAAAAGTAAAATAAAGATACACTATCTTTACTAATATTTCAAAAAATTTATTACTAATAAAAATCTTTAAAACTCTACAAAGTTTCATTTAAAAAAAAGAAAAAACGAAAATAATATTGAAACTTTCAGAATTGATAAAAAAAAATTCTCCATACGAAATTCGTTTTATCACATTTCGTACACGAGAAACGTAAAATTATCCTCAACAGTTTCTCCGTTAAGAAATTCCTTTGCCCAAACAGAGATCTTTGTTCCAGTCGTTATACACGTTCTAACGTTCTTATAATCGCGTTACACAGGTAACGCAACATTAGCAGTTTCAATTAGTATCGCGAGGTTTAAGAAGGCCGAGCGAAATTGAAAATGTAAATTAGATCGAGAGTCTTCTCCCGGTGGATGTTTAACGTTTCACGTTTGCGCGAAAGATTTCAAGCATTCCGCGGAACGCTTGGGCGGAGAGGGAGGAGGGAAGGCCGAGAAAAGGAAAATACTTTTGATATTTCCACGAGACCTCGATAATGAAATCCTACAAAAGACCTGAAATTGAATATTTTCTTTGTATAACGGGCTTTAAGCGTTCCAACGTTCTTCCAACTTAACAGATCCTCGTTGCTCGCCAACTTTCTAACGAACGCGTCCAACGATATCGACCCGAATTCCTTTTCTTCTAAATTCCATTGTAAAACGCCTCTCTTTCTCTCTTCAGTGTCTTTGAAAGGTATACGCGAGAGGGGGACTCGAAGGATGTTTTGTTTAAGGCCAATTTCGTCAAGAGTTAAATTGTTCTTTTGTTTGATTAACCTTGAACTTGAATCGTAAGAGAAAAAGGCATCGTGTGTTTCGTTTGACGAACGTCATCGTAGAATTCTCCCTGCGTCGTTTCGTTACATTTTGATGCAAGAATATGAATCGACAGCCATTTGTAAATATGCTAATATCATCAAAGTATATTTTATTAATAATTTAGGTTAGGTTAAATCTAACCTCGATACAACGAAATTAAATCAATCAGAAATTTGTTTAATAAATTCGTTATATTAATTCTGAATGATTTCTAGATTTTTATTTCTAGATTTTTCTCGATCTGAGGCAATAAACCTGATCCAAAGCTAATCTAAATTAAATTCACATTAAAAATTCATCAAGATCGAACTTACCTATATATTATAATTCTGTAAATAATTACCAGAAATTGACATTTATATTTGCATAACAATAAAATAAATTAATCCATTAATTCACAACTATCACAAACGAGATTCTTATAACACGAATTCTTATAACAACGTTCGAGGAAAACACCTTTACCACCTTTATCCACCAACAGGAAACGTTTCAAAAAAAACCTGTGGAAGTGGAAAGAAGAAGAGGTCTGCCTTTCATCGAGGAGCAGCACTTCGAGCGCATCGGGTGGACTTAAAGGAGCGATCGTGGGGAGGGGAGGGTAGAAATTTGGGGGAACAGAGGCGAGCCACGGTTAGAAACGCTCGCCTCTTTACGCGTTCTCGCGAGCTTTCACATCGCTCAGTGTCGATTTTGCCTAGAGTTTTCGTGGAACGGGGAGGGGAGGGGGGGGAAGCGAGAGGAAAAGATAGAAAGAAAAAAAGAACGGCCACGTTTCAATGCAAAAGCATCCTGCCGCAAGGATCCCTCCGCTGCTTATTTTCCCGGCCACGTTCGAACGTTCTCCATTAGCGTCGAGCGTTTCTTCGTTCCTCCCTCCTCTCCTCCCCCCTCCTCAACTCTCGGAAAATGGCCGACGAGGGGAGAGGGCGGGCAACGCGAGACTCTCCTCAAAGGCTAGTACCACCGTGAATTCGCTTCCCACCCTTTTCAACATCTCTGGTAAACGAATTATGATCGGCCGTGTGCGCGTATGTGTCACGTATAAGGGAAAAGGATCGAGGTGGTTATCGAACGTATTCCTAAAATCATCACGAATTATCTTTAGCCGCTTCGAGAATCTTTAAAATCTCTAGAAATTTGAAGAAATTAAATTTCGGAGAGAAGAGGTTTTTTTGGAGAGAATTTGGAGAGAATAATACATGGTATATATGGAAATGGTAATTTCGTTTTTTCTTCAATGAAACACCAGAAGTCGTTTCATATACAGTTCGACGAATTCAATCTCGTGGCGAATTCTCGAGTCGTTTATTCGTCCGTTTTTCTTGGATCGGTGCCTTTATTTTGTCCTCGATACCTTCGAACGTGGCGCGTCTTTAACGTGAAAATTGGAACGAAATTTTGAAAACCGATTTCGAAATTAACGTGCCGTTATATATACCTTATCCACAGAGCATTCTTAATAAATAATTTCGATAATAAATAAAGTGAAATATGCCGAAAATGCTTCCTTTCTTTATCATGCGCGAGAAACACAAGAACGAATCGTTCCTATAAATAAACCACGAGAATATCAACTTTCAACTCTATATAATAATAACAACGCGGTTCAGAGTGAAGTTGGCTGGCGAAACGTTCGACTAGCGACACTCGCGTGAAAAAACGGAACTATTTTCCCGACAACCCAAGCGATTCTTCAAATTTCATATAACAGACATCGAGCAAGATATCTCTAATCGATGAGAATTTAATTTTAATTGAGAAAAACAAAACTGTTCTGCAATTTCTTCGCGAACTCTCGTCGTACGAAATAATATGGCGTCACGAATCCCGCGATATTCGAATACGCGAGACAATTGGTAGATATTTGTTGGCGAACATTGTGGCGTTCCAACTTTCGGATTGAATTTCGGATGATCCCGAATGGTTAGTTACGAGGTTTTGTAACAAGTTGCGCCTGCGAGATATATATATAATAAAACTCGAGGCAAAATTAGCCTCGTCGAAGGTGGAGAAAAGAAGGAGTTTTTTAATTAGGATCCCATCGAGGGACCACCCCCTCGACCTCGTTAATAGATTCTTCCTACTCCCCCTCTCTCCCGAACTTTGGAACGTGATAACAAAGCCGCGGAACCGGGAGAAAACCGTCTTCAAATTTGCATAGGGACAGTTAACCACTAGTTACTACTACTGGCTGGGCAAGAGACGTATCGTATAATTATTTCGGCTATTTAAAAATTCGAACTTCTTTTTTCTTTATCTCTTCGATGTAATTAAAACTTAAATAAGTTCGGATCTTAAAATTGCTACGTGAATTTTCCATATTTTGGAGGGGAAAAATTGTTAAAATTAAACGTTCGATATTCGTTAAATCGGGCTCGTCAATTGTCGGAAGCATTTATGTCGATTTATATAGGGTGTGCTTTACGTATTCTTCTCGACGATGATCGAACTTCGTTTTACTTTATCCCTTCGATTAATAATTAAAACATAAGTTCGGATCCTAAAATTGCTGCGTGAATTTTTCATATTTCGGAGGCGGAAAATTTTTAAAATTAGGTAAACGATTAATTATTATATCGGTCTCGTCAATTGTCGGAAGCAATGTCGATTTATATAGGGTATTCCTTATCGTGTACCTATTTCTCGATGATGAACTTTATTTTTCTTTATCCTTTCAATTAATAATTAAGACTTAACTGTAAATTCGGATTATAAAATTGTTGCGTGAATTTTACATATTTTGAAGAGGGAAAATTTTTAAAATTAGGTAAATGTGCGATTATTTATTAAATCGTCATTTGTCGGAAGCATTTATGTCGATTTATATAGGATGTTCCTTATCGTGTACGATAAGGAATTAATAATTAAAACTTAACCGTAAGTATCCTAAAATTGCTGCGTGAATTTTTCATATTTCGGAAGGGAAAAATTGTTAAAATTAGGTAAACGTGCGATTATTTATTAAATCATTAATTGTCGGAAATATTTATATCGATTTATATAGGGTGTACCTTAGGGTGTACGTATTCTCCTCGATGGTGATCGAATTTCTTTTTTCTTTATAATTCGATATAATTAAGATTTAACTGTAAATAAAGTTCTGATCCTAAAATTGCTGCGTGAATTTTCCATATTTCGGAGGGGAAAAATTGTTAAAATTAGATAAGCTTGCGATATTCGTTAAATCGGGCTCGTTAATTGTCGATTTATATAGGGTGTACGTATTCTCCTCGACGGTGTATCGATAGGGATTAAGCGAATAAGCACGGAAGGAATGTATCGAAGGAAGTTGTATCGTTGCTGCTCTTCGACACTGTCGTGAAGGTACGTGCTAAGTGGATAATGCCTCGACAATGGCGGTGAACGTAATTTAGTATCGTATTACGTACACACTTCGCTACGTCACGAGTGTGCCATCATTGAGAGAGGGTGCGAAGAGGGTGCGAACAGCGCATCGATAATTTCACCTAGAAAATTAGAAACAGACGATTGCCTCTGATTTTCTTTTCATTTTTTTTCTTTCTAAGAGAATTATCACAATTATCTTGATAATATTTATTTATTTCCACAATAATAATATAATGCACAATACAAATAATAATAATAACAATAATTTTCAAATTTTTATTCCAAAAAATAAACTCTCTAATATAAATATTTTCTCATATAGACGATATTTTTTTCTTCCTCGAACTCGAACATAACCTAGTTGATCAATATCGATCCAGGGATCGAGGATTTCGTTGCTAAACGAGTTGCCAAAGTCAAAGATTCGGCATCAGCCAAGCAGAAACAGCCAGGTGAACGGACAACGGGGCGGCTTGGAACAAAATTCCATGTTGTTCAATTTGTTAACACTTTAAAGAGCAGAAGCGGAAAGCGGGGCAGATCCCTTTGGTCGGCTTACGAGCCGACCGTCAATAATGCAGCGCGCGAGGACGAGCGGATTTTTGCGCGGGAATATCGCGCGATTCCATTTGGAAAACGTTTAATCTTTAACTCCCGTGATTTAAATCTCGTTTTAAATCACGGCTATCCCAGCCGTTGGATCAAGTTTTTAAATGATAAAATGTAACCACTGTACTCGGTTTACACGCGCTACGTACGAATAACGATTCTTTTCCCTTGCAAATCGAGTTGAGAAACACTGAACCGTATCCCCAGAACGAATACACAAATTAGAACTAATTGAAGAAATTAATGGAAATGGAACGGAAGATAGAATGATAATTTCAAGAAGGATATCCTCTTCCAAATCCTCTTCAATTACTCAAAAATCAACCACTCACTCGAAACTGAAATTTTCCATTCTACGTATTTCTCGATAATGCGATTCCAAACACTCAATCTTTTCCTCCTAAAAATAGCCAACCGTACAGGAATCTAAATTCCGTTTGAAAATGAAAGATAGAGTTGAAAACGTATAGGTTGAGATGAAAAAAAAAAAAAAAAAAAGGAAAAAAAGGAGAGAAAAACGCTCGCGTAATCGGACCAATCAGCCAATAGATCGGACAATTGCGAAAGTTTCTGCCTGATATTTATCACAGGGAGCAACACAACTAGGGGGAGGAGGGGAACGGTATGCGAACCGGTCATTTTTCGTCCGAAAAACAAACGGTGGAAATTCGGATCGGGAGGGGCGGAGAATCGATTCCGCAGTTGTATCGTGCATATTTGCGCGTTGCGCCGCGCGAAACTATTCGAATTATTTCGATTCCGCGTACGGAGGGCCTTTGTAACGCGATAGGTTGCACACCGGTGTTACAGCGCCGCTTGCGGCCACGGCATCGAGTTACCGAATTCTGGAAACGCGTGTGTGCCGTGTTCCCCCTCCCTCCCTCCCTCCCTCGTTGCGGCCTCTGTATTGGCAAAATAAAATCTTTCGCGCTCGTCCGATCCGCGCGCTTCGCTCGTTCGAAAATTTTCCACAGCTGAGGACAGACAGTGAAGGAGAAAGAGACGAGGATTCGATTTCTCGACTATTCTCGAGTATTAATTTCTATTGGCATCGATTTATTATATATAAGCGTAATTTATTAATTAAGTTCAGATTTGGTAATAGAAATTTATCGAATGTAGATTGAAAATATACGAGAATTGCTCCAAGTATTTATATATCTCGAAACGCGTGTAGCGTTTTCTGAAGAGAGAGTAAGAATGTAAATCGAACGAGTGGCGCTAGTAGTAGCATTATATGCGGTTGCTCGATGCCAGGCGCCTAACTTTCGCTACTTCAAAGTTGTATTACTAAAAAAGAAAAATTAAACGGATGCATTAATCAGACGAAAGGTATTCTTTTAATTATCCTCCGTCAGTTTCTCGCCTGATAAACTATATATCTGAATTTTAAAATTATAAGTTATATTTATAAGTTAAGAGCGTTGTATTACACGGTTAGGTATAGTCGCATCATCAGGAACAAATCGGAAGGCTTTTGATTTCTTCTGAGTTTATCAAGTGCGATTGTTTGGTGCTTACGTGAACGATAACGATAACTAGTAAAACGTCTGAAACTCGGGAATCTCGTTCTTAAAACACGGAAAACTGGTGGAAGGGAGAGGGAATTTGAGGAATTGAATAATCGCCAAGAATAGTTGGTGCGCGCTCCATTGCGCTTTACTCTAAATCATTTCAGCAACAATTTCCCTCGAAGGATATAATCGTGCTGCATTTCGCCTCGAGTGAGAGAGGGGGGCGGAAAGATAGAGAGAGAGAGAGAGAGAGAGAGAGAGAGTTCGATTGGAGCGGTGTACGCAGCCGTGCAAATTATTGCGTTTCGCATTAAATGCTTCGCGAATTTCGCTTTACGGATTAAAATTAAAAGTAATTCGTTCCGTCCCTTATCTCAGGGACATCTTTTCTCGTTTCTTCTTTCTTTGTCATCGATACATTATTATTTATAATAATTTTCATAAATATATTTACAATTTTAATAAGTTCGTATCGTTTAATAATTTTTTTTTTTTTGGATGTAATGAAATAAATTCATCATTATTGAAGCAATTATGCATTTGAAATACACAATTTCTTTATTAACAACGATGCGCATCAATTGTTTCGAAAGCATCTCGGTTCGACGAGTTTCCAGGGGGGGATTTTCATCGGTTTCTTCGGTTGCTCGCCATTCCCTAGTAAAATATTCCTGTTTATTGTAAATCGCGGGGCAGGAAGGAAGGTAATGCATAAGCCGCATCGATACAATATCGAGATAGAGTTCAACCATCCGGAATGCTGCTCCAGGCAGGAAACCCAGCGAATTATGTATCGAACGTGCGAGATTCTCGCGAGCCACGGCAATCACTTTTCCACAATGTTACCAACTCCATACAATACGTACTGCAACAGTACGTAAACCACCATCACCACCGCTGCTTCTCTAAGAATCTCACTCAATTATCCATTTCCATTTCCATCCATTTTCTCGTTTAATTATATTCATCGAACAATCTTCCTGCAAAATATCACTAAACATTTATGATTGAGTGAAATTTTAGTGAAATTTTACATCTCTTTTTACAAATTTTAAATTTCATCGCTCTATACGATACAAGAAAGTTACTTAGGATGAAAATGAATTGAATACTTTCTCCACATAATTAAATCTATATTTTCTTTAAATCGTTACTTTGAACTTTTCGGTGGCGTTTATGGCAAATTGATCGAGGAAATGGACTTGTTGAATTCACAAATAGATCGCGATATTCGCAATTCTTAAATTCGCATGTTGTAGCGTGATTCGTAAAATTCGAAGATTAGTTAAAATTAAGAATATTAATCCCTGAATGAAGGGGAGAAGGAAGGTTGAATCGCATCAAGTTGGCGGAAAAGCGGAATGTCTGGTTGATCGACGTGGTTCAACATTCCGTTTCGTACCGGATCCCGAAACTTTCGATAACATCGTAAACTCCCGTGCAAAAGTTTGCACGATGGAGTCCCTAGAAGTCAGGGATTCACGATTCTGTTACTGGATTATTTCTTCCCGCGAGTTTCCCCTCCCCCGATAATGCTTTCGATATTCCCTCTCCTCCTCGTATCTTTGCTCTTTGGACCACGCTACTCCGTTTTTCTACTCTTTTTCTTCACGGGACAAATTTTCGGTGACAAATTTAGATCAAGCCGAAAGTTGGATATAAATTTATCGCCCTTGAAAGGGGGGGTAATCTTCTTCGAGGGTCAATGTTCGCAGGAATGAATTTCTCTTCTCGATCTGAAATTAGCGCGATCTCTTTCTTTTTTTTTTTAAGAGATTTTGCTTGAGAAATAATCGCATTGGAAATTATTCTCTTCATACGATGATTGATATATCGTCCACGTTGAATTATCATTATTTATTATTATTTATCATTAAATAAAAATAAGAATTCGCGTAAGATTAAATAGGTAGGAGAGAAACGATGAATAAATGAAATGAGATACCATTTGTCAAAGCAGAGAAAATAATACAATTTCACGAAACTGCAAATACGAAATATATTTTAAAATTTGTATAAATATTATTTCATATTCAATAAAGTTTCGTTCGCGAGACGAAATATTTCGTCGTATTTAAAAAATAGAAATAATTCCTCAATTAAACCGACAATTATATCAATCTCTCAACATCGAAATAAAATTTGTCATGAATAAATTAAATAATTTAACGGTTTAAAAATTGAATTACGTTTATCTTCGATCTTTTGCTAATTGATTAATTTTTCTTTTTCTTTTTTTTTTTTTTCCACTTATTTTCATCGTCCAGATTCACCGAATCTGGTCCATCAAGGCGAGGATCGGTCGCGATAACTGTGGCCTTTACTCGCTCGCTTAAAATTTAATTCGAGCACAAGGCCGAGGCTTTGTGGTGGTTCACCAGCCGTGATTGGCTGCCACCTAAGTTTAAGCTCGCTGGCTTTAGCCACGTGTCGGGGAACATGTGTGCGCGCGCTCCGCGTAATCCAACTCAAACGATCGTACACACTCGTTTCAGGATAGATTCGACGGCTTCCACGGATTAACCGGTCAAAATGGAGAAGATTTACCGAAATGAAGTTTTTCGAGAAGACTCGACTCGTTTTTCGAGATGTTTGATGTTGAATTCGTAAACGCGTTTGAAGCTATATATATATATATATGAAATATTTTAAAAATATTTTTAAAAGTAAACGTTTTACGAAGAAAGGAGTTAAATGTAATATTTGCATATTACACGTAAGTTGGTAGAATTTATGGTTTAATATTTTTCAAAGATTTTGCATTGCATTGAGAATCATTGCATAGGATTATAATTCGGATCGAACTTTTTCGTAACAATTTTATTCGATTAATAATAGCGATTTCATTAAAACTTGACCGAGATAAATGCGATAAATGAATCGTTAATAATTGATTGTGAATAATTTGACTCGAATCTGGTAAACGTTGTTGACGAAATTGCAATATAATTATCGACGACATATGTACATTATTTTATAACATCACTGATCAATTAATATTTACCGGAATTAAGTTCAAAGCGTAATCCACGACAGATTGCTACGTATAATTATATTTGAACGTTTTGTCCCCTCCCCCTCCCCCTTTCCTGCGAATAATACCGCGAAATAATTATCTATAGCTACGTAAATAATAATATTCGGGGCGGGGGAAAGAGATTTGCAAAGATAAATATTCCATTTAATATTATTGAATTACAAATATGATTGATCAACGTTTCAATTTTCTCTAATTCCTCCTATTCTAAATTTTAATTTAGAATAATATAAAATAATCGAGATTGGTGATTTGGCCAAAAGAAACAAAAGGGAAAGAAGAAAGAAAATTAAACAAGTAATAGAAATACAACGCAGTAATAGAAAAGCAACCAGGCTAATATATTCTCCTCTAATCGAAAAATAATTACGTCCAATCAAAACAGCTAAAATATCCCAATATCTTAATAAGACTCAAAAAATCAAGGATAAGTCAAAAACATATATATAAAAACAAATCACTATTAGCATAATAGTTTATATGGTATATCCAAAGACTGCACGAGAAAATAAAATGTTAATACAACAGAATACAGGATGGACCTGTAAGAGAGCAACTCCAGCTCCAAGAATAGAACGAAATAAAGATAAAATGTTACCACTACCAGTGGTCCAAGACCAAGTATACCGACGATAATAATAAAACTTTGGCATAATAAGGGTGGTAGGGGAAAAACTAAAACGTTAGCAGAGTACTCCCTTACCTCTGTTTCCAAAAAGCGGCTTTGTCCTTTCGCAGAGGGGTCACAGGGGAGGCAACGAAAGCGTGGAAAAAAGCGTGGGGCCGGCCCACGTGGTGGAAGCACGATCGTGTACGATAATTCCGTGGCCGCGCGTGTACGCGTCGCGACGCCCTCGTGGGCGTCGTTAGCAGGGACCACCACCATAACGGAGTGGCGTGCGTATTTACGCAAGCGGAGGAATCAATAAACCATGTCCGAGAACGAGATGGTGGCGGCCGCCACCGTTCGACAGGAAGGGGTGAAACTCACCCCTTGCACGCCATCCGGCTATTAGACAATACAAACAGCCGGCTGCCGTTGATCGTGTCCGCCTAACAACGCGTCCAACGCGTTCCTTTTTTTCCTTTCTTCCTTTTTTTCCCCCAACCCTTGCCCCTCCTTCCACCGTTTATCGCGTTCTCCTGTCGTGGGAAGGCTTTGTGTTTATCGCGGTGAGAAGGGAAATTTCGGATCACGAGCGTTTGTGATATCTCGTTCCTTGACTGTATATGTGGTATGTATGTTATGGATTTTATTTTTCGTGAGATCGTTTTTTAAATAAATAATCGAGAAGCTAAATAATAAATATCGTTTCGGAGGACGATTTTGTAGAAGAATTTTGGAAACGGTTCTCGCTGGTTTAACTTTGTAATTGTTACTCTTGATGTCATGATTGCTTTCTTTAAAGGGAGAATAATATATAGTAATAGTAATAGTCTCCCTATTCTGTTCGATTTTGCAAAGAAAGATATTTTTTAGTGGTTAATCAAGACTGATACAAGGATTCGAAGATAGTTCCCGAAAGATCGTCTCAAAAATCGCTTCGATCCACGCGTAAATTTCGAATATAATTATCCCTGATCACCCTATTGATCGGACGAATCCTTCTATATTCGGATCGGATAATTAAAGAGACGAGAAATTAAAATTATTTCACGCCGATAGATCGATTATTCGTCAACTGAATGAGACCTTCGCTGCTAAAATTTTTCACCGACCGCCCCGTATAACAATCGACCTCCTCCCCCCTCCCTCGAATCACCCCCGTCGCTGCTCTCGAACGAACGAATCGTCGCTGCTCGTCAATTATAACTCATTCATCGTAACTCTCCGGAATTCTGCTTCACGCTCGATCGGGTCGTTGTTAATAAGTTGCGCGCAGAATGGGGGGAGGAAAAAAAAAAAAAAAAGGGGGGAAAAGGGGTGGGGGGCGAGAATGGATTTAAGGAACCAAGTCTCATAGACTTGGTTCCTCCGTGGCGCGTTATTAATCCGCGTGCCTCGAATCTCAACCCCGTCAGAATTATCGGATGGCCGTGACTTTAACGGAATCTCTCGTTAAAATGGGAATACTCGGCTTGACATGGCCGATTTCTCTTAACGCGCGGATAAATACGCTTCGTCTGTCGCGCCCCTTATGGCGATTGAAAAGAAAAAGAAAAAGGGGAGAAAAGGGGTTGGGGGCGAGAATGGATTTAAGGAACCAAGTCTCATAGACTTGGTTCCTCCTTGGCGCGTTATTAATCCACGTGCCTCGAATCTCAACCCCGTCAGAATTATCGAATGGCCGTGACTTTAACGGAATCTCTCGTTAAAATGGGAATACTCGACTTGACATGGCCGATTTCTCTTAACGCGCAGATAAATACGCTTCGTCTGTCGCGCCCATTATGGCGATGGAAAAGAAAAAGAAAAAAAAAAAGGGAGCAATAGTTCGTCCAAAATGGAATGTAATTAATATAGTTTTTTTCTTTCTCTCTCTTTCTATTTTTCTTCGTATCTATCGATTTTTTTGAGATTTTATTTTTTTCAAATTTCAAATTTTCGAAATTTTTCGAATTGTTTAATTTTTTTTTTTTTTTTTAGAAAATAGGTATAGTATGCATTTTCGATTTGGAATTTACAATTTTTTAATTCCCGTGGAATTTTTCAAATTTTATAGCAGCACTTTTCGTTCTGCGGACAATTCGATTCTTTTTTTTTTTACGTTTTTTTAGCTATTAAATCGTTTAAGCCTATCAAAAGTTGTTGGATGTCGAACGGTAGCATGATTTTTTCAACATTTCTTTTTTTTTTGGAATTTTCAAAATTCTTTCATTATTCAGAATATTATTTTATTTCTTGATATTTTCCAAATTTTCTTTTTTTTCTTTTTCGCTGTCACTCGAATGCTCGACTCGTTTCGTTTCGAATATTTTGTTTCTAGGATCGCGCAACTAATTATAAACGAACGTAAATAAAAATTGGGGATCGAAAAAACGTAAAAGTGACGACAATTTTTCCCCAACGGGAAAGAAGAACGTTGCCATTGGTTACAAATGTTGCTTGTTTCCAAAACTGCGATGAATCATTTTTAAACGCATTACAGCTCTGAGATTTATACCATTCGTGAGCACGAAATGCATTTAAGGACCATGAACTATCGTTCGATGATAAAACGAATCACACTCACTTTTTCGTCTTTTTGCTCTATTTTATTTTTTACAAGCATCCACGTAGAAAGAAAGAAACAAGAAGTTAAGAGAGACTTAAAAAAAACGATTTCCCCTATCTCGTATCTCACGATCGAACGAATTCTTGTACACGTTAATGGGAATTTTCGTTCAAAGGGAAACATCGAAATAACTTTCCGCAAAACTGTGAAACAAATTGTCAAGCTTATCTGTAAACCCATCAAAAAATTGTTTCGAAAGGATTACGGATGGCGAACAAAAATAAATCCTGAACGGGGGTGGGATCGTGCGTACGCAAAGAGGACGAGGGAAAGCGTTTTTTCATCGGGCAATTTTCGTGCCACGGCTACTCTTGCCCGTAGTTATCTTGCCTGTCGATAACGCCGTTGTCATTACTCGTAGATTGCAGCGGGGTAGGACAGGGAATGAGCTGTCTCAGCGCGATCCTAGTGATTTATTTATGCGATCGCATCGAGAAAAAAAAAGAAAAAAAAAAAAAAAAAAAAAAAAAAAA
>NW_006263371.1:1814237-1821837 GCF_000469605.1 Apis dorsata
CCGTTCACCCCTTCTGCAAATAATTTATCGCGGATTATTTATCGCATTATGTGCCTCGCTTCCCCTACCCTTACTTCTCTCTCCCTTTCTTCCACCGATAAAATTTTTCCACCCTTAAAAATAAATCCATCCAGTTAAATTTTTCTTTCTCACATCGATCTCCCTCGTCGTGAACTTCGTGTGATATTCGTGGTACAGAATTTCACGAAACAGAGGTCTCTGGGTCTGGAATGGAGAACGAAAGATTTCGAAGATTTTAAACGACAGGTCAAGTCTCTATCAATAATATATCGGATTGGAAATTTATTGGAATTCGCGTTACTTATCTCGCGATATTTTATAAAATATTTATACATTTTATAAAGATAAAGATATTTTATAAAATATTTATATATTTATAAGGATACAACGTACGAAGGGACGTTGTTCGCGTAAACTATTCTACCCTGGGCGTAATAATAAAAAATTTCGGAGATCACGCGCGTGAAATTAATATTCGGATTGGGTTCCACGCACATATCCCTTACGTTCGTTTCTTTTTCAATTACGGTATCACTTTCGATTCGAGACCGTCGGGATTCACTTACAGCCACTGTGTGTCCGCCGATGGAACTTCCGTGTAATTGGAGTGGTTCCCCGGCGAAACTTCGCTGAAACATTTAATCAACATTCTCATCAACCTCCCTTCCTCCCCTCCTCCTCACCACGACAGTGGAGAGAACGTGTTCCCGTAATAAGCTATGGATAAAATTCTTGCCAACTCATCTTTCCCTCCGTGTTAAGGGATGTGCCTCCCGTTTTATCCCCGCAAATTAACCCTTACGAATACGAATACGTTTTACATCGATAAGACAAGATCGATCTATCGATCGTCGAACAAATCGAACGTCATTGTCTCTCTCTCTCTCTCTCTCTCTCTCTCGCGCTCTCTCTCTCTCTCTCTCTCTCTCTCGCGCTCTCTCTCTCTCTCTCTCTCTCTCTCGCGCTCTCTCTCTCTCTCTCTCTCTCTCTCGCGCTCTCTCTCTCTCTCTCTCTCTCTCTCGCGCTCTCTCTCTCTCTCTCTCTCTCTCTCGCGCTCTCTCTCTCTCTCTCTCTCTCTCTCGCGCTCTCTCTCTCTCTCTCTCTCTCTCTCGCGCTCTCTCTCTCTCTCTCTCTCTCTCTCTCTCTCTCTCTCTCTCTCTCTATCTATCTATCTATCTATCTATCTATCTATCTATCTATCTATCTATCTATCTATCTTTTTTTCTTCTCAATTTTTTTCATATCAGGCGACACGATTTGACGAGGTTTTTTGATTATTCTGATTAGGTTTTTCGATTGATTTTTAGGATTTTGGGATGGATAAAGAAAGACACGATATCTTTTCTAATTACTCGATTACAAGTATGTTTCAGATTTTCATTATAACGAAGGTAGTTTTCATCTTTTTGTAATAATATTACAAAACGTCTATGTATCTATTATCTAAAAATAAATATAGTTTGAGTTAATTGTCTCGATAAACGAGAATTTTAAATAGATTGATAAAAATTCAAAAAGTGTTTTAAGTAATTGAATAGATATTTTAATCTGTCCATATTTCATTGATATACTCACATCATCTTCGTCATTATTATTATTTAAAATTTAGGCCAAGTGTATTGTGATATCGTTTTATACTTAGTAAAGAACAAAATTTTAATAATATAATCGAATCTCTGATACATAATCATATTACTTTTGTATGAATATAGGTATATGAATATAAATACCGTTTAAAAATGTGTTATATCGTCGACGGTAAATTCGTTATTCTAATTAATACATTTTCAAGAAGATTTAAATATCGTATTGGATGATTAACTCTTTCTTCGCCTCGATGATTTAATTTCATTATGTTTTATATATTTAACAGCGTAGATCAATGTATCGCATTTTTAACCCTCTTACAATCCATTGTTTACAATCTATTACATCAGATATCGTGTCTATAATATTTCTTCTTCTTCTTCGTGTTAACTGATTCTTGGCTGGAGAAGGAGAAGAAAGATAGATTGAAATTGATAAGAATTATCGCTGAAGGATATCGAACAACGTCGATTAATAGATCTAATAAGTCGAACAATGTGTAATAGAGTTCTCTTTTCTACAATTCTTTAGATCGGTCACCTATTCTTCTTTGGCTGGGACAAAGAAAGAGACGATGTTACAAGATGTTAATAAATTGAAGAATATTGAAAAATATCGATAGAATATTATGAATAAATTACTTATCACATTTCGTGTGATCTTTCTCACGATCTTTTATTCAGACACTATTTCAATTGTGTTCCTCAATTAATTTTCGAAAGAAAAGTGCAAAATGATAAAAATTATCATTGGAGGATGTTGATCGATGGATTAAATAAATTATTCACATACATAATTAATAGAATTCTTCTTTTCTTCTTCCTTCAGATCAGATACTATTTCAATTGTCTTTCTCAATTAATTTTGGACTGGAAAGAAAAGTGCAAAATGATAAAAATTATCATTAGAATTCTTCTTTTCTTCTTCTTCCATTCAGATCAGATACTATTTCAATTGTATTCCTCAATTAATTTTGACTGGAAAGAAAAGCGCAAAATTATAAAAATTATTATTGGACGATGTTGAATAACATTAATGAACGATCGATAGATTAAAATTAATCACATAGATAATTAATAGAGTCTTTCTTTTCTTTTTCCTCTATTCAGATCAGTTATTATTTCAATTGTGTTTCTCAATTAATTTTGATTAGAAAGGAAAGTGTAAAATGATAAAAATTATCATTGGAAAATGTTGAAGAATCAATAAATGATCGATGGATTAAATAAATTATAAAAAAATAAAAAAAAATATCATGTATAATAGAGTCCTCCTTTTCTTCTTCTTCCATTCAGATCAGATACTATTTCAATTATGTTTCTCAATTAATTTTGGACACTGGAAAAGTGCAAAATGATAAAAATTATCATTGAAGGATATATAACGATCAATGGATTAAATAAATTAACATCACGTATAATAGAATTCTCTTTTTCTTCTTCCTCCATTCAGATCAGACACTATTTCAATTGTGTTTCTCAATTAATTTTGACTGGAAAGAAAAGTGCAAAATGATAAAAATTATCATTGGAGGATGTTGAACGATCGATGGATTAAATAAATTATTCACATATATATTAATAGATTTCTTCTTTTCTTCTTCTTCCATTTAGATCAGACACTATTTCAATTGTGTTTCTCAATTAATTTTGACTGGAAAGAAAAGTGCAAAATGATAAAAATTATCATTGGAGGATGTTGAACGATCGATGGATTAAATAAATTATTCACATATATATTAATAGATTTCTTCTTTTCTTCTTCTTCCATTTAGATCAGACACTATTTCAATTGTGTTTCTCAATTAATTTTGACTGGAAAGAAAAGTGCAAAATGATAAAAATTATCATTGGAGGATGTTAAATGATCGATGGATTGAATAAATTAACATCACGTATAATAGAGTCCTTCTTTTCTTCTTCCTTCATTCAGATACGTCGACACTATTCCGATTGTGTTTCCCAATTGATTCTCGGGTGAACAGGGAGAGGTACAAGCCGATAACAATCATCATTGGGAGGATATCGAACTCGTAAAAGTCGTCGCTTCGACGACGCCACGTTTGATACGGTACAAACGTTGCATCAAGCTCTAAGGGACTGCTGGCGCAAAACTCTTGGGATCATCGAGAAACAATAAAGCGTCCGAATCGCCGTGGCAATAATCCCGGAAGTTGTAGAAATCGATCCTAACAGCGGGTCGCAGCTGCCAGATCGGAAAGCGTTTATGGGCTAACGAGTTGGATTTTTCTACTATTCCCCTCTTCCTTCTTGAAATTGAACTTCCTCTCGACGCTGTCCGCCGATGTAAATAATATCGAAACGTTGATCTTCTTCACTACTTTTAATTTTCTCATCTTGTTTTATAAATAATGGAAAAATAAGAAAAAAGAGAAGAACTTCTTTAATATCTTCCCTTTTAAGGTAAATGAGATTTATATTCTGCATAATCTTGATATTAATTTGGACAACGGTACTTCTCTCTTCTTTTCTTTTTTTTTTTCTTTTTTTATTACTTCTTAACTATTTCGAAGAAGGTTAACGCAGAAAAATACTTGAACACGAGTTCAAATATCTCACCAGAAATTATAATAATTAATCAACAACTAAGAACGATTTATATAAACTTCTCCACGTAATCATGAATATAAATTTACAATCGAAATTTATACAGAAGAATTTTAGATTCTCTCGAGTGTCATCGTTTAAAATATTCGAGGGTTTTTTTCACGAGCTATCGTAGCCACATATTCGAGAATTCGTGCAAAAATTCGTTGGCTTTTCCATAAAAAAAAAAAAAGAAAAAAAAGAAAAAAAAGAAAACGGGTGAAACATCGAAAGGGGAAGGAGAAAAGTTGGGTCGAGCACGGCGACAAAAGCGGCTCGAATCCATTCGCGGCGTGGAACCGTTTGTGGTTCGCGAGCTGAAGGGCAGAGAGCGCTCCCTCCGCTTCCGGAGTGCGCGATAGTTGCTCGAAATGCGATCACGAGCGGGCGAAACCGCTCTCTCGGATACCGTGTTCGCGGCTTCGTTGACATGCATACAAACTTGGACAACTTTCGAATTGCAGATCGGCCGCTTGTACAGGGCGGAGTAGAAAACTTCCAAACAGGGTGTTCTTCGATTGGGTCAGCTCAAAGGACCGGGCTCTCTGCATTCTTCGAAGCCAAGAGTGGTTGCTTTCTCGTTTCGAAGGATTAATCGTTGGAAAATTCTGTCAGGGAAATTTAAAAGTTTCGAAATTTAAGTTTCGAATCCTTTTTCGGTCGAACAAAATTTTTAATTTTCATCCGTTGGTATGGTTATGGTTATTTCCCAGTAGAATTAAGGTTAGGTTAAGTTAGGAATATCTGTTTCATTTGATTAATCCTTTCTCCTAAAAAAAAATTTTTAACAGCATTTTTATTCTGTACAATGATAAATCTTCTAAAGTGAAAATCTAAGGCTTATCTTGCGATCTTTTATAATAATTTACACCTTTTATATTGTAATTAGACAATGAATATTTATGCATTTTTAGAAAATAATTAAAAATCTACAGAATATACGTATAATAATCATTACAAGATGAAACAGGTTTTTTATTTCAATTCCATTTTCTGTAATTTTATTTATAATCATTTAAATTTATCATCCAAGTAGAATTAAAAGGATTAGATTAGGTTAGGTTAGGAATATTTGTTTCGTTTAATTTATTTTTTTTTCCTAAAAGAAAAAGAAATTTCGAGCAATTCTTGTTCTGTATAATGATAAATCTTCTAAAGTGAAAATCTAAGTTCATTTGCAATCTTATATAGTATCTTTGAGATAACTTACCTCTTTTATATCATAATTAAACAATGGATATTTATGGAAAATACAAATGTTAAAAAAATTAGAATACATATTATAATTATTCCAAGGTAAAACAGGTTTTTTATTTCAATTTCATTTTCTGTAATTTTATAATCATTTAAATTTATCATCCAAGTAGAATTGAAAGGATTAGATTAAGTTAGCTTAGGAATATCTGTTTCGTTTCATTTATTTTTTTCTCCTAGAAGGAAAAGAAATTTCGAGCAATTCTTTTGTATGATAAATCTTCTAAAAAATCTAAATTCATTTGCAATCTTTTATAATACCTTCAAGATAACTTTTCTCTTATATCGTAATTAAACATGGATATTTATTATAAAATATTAAATATTAAAAAATCTACAGAATACACATATTATAATTATTCCAACGTGAAACAAGTTTTTTATTTCAATTCCATTTCTGTAATTTTATTTATAATTATTTACCGTCCAACAAAAGCATAATGAATATAAGCTTGAAAATATTATTATTTTTAATCTCTTCATTAAAATTACGAATACAATATAATAAACGTGTAATTTTAATAATAATTATTTTGCAACATTCTAAGACAAATCTCCCGAAACATAAATTTCCAAGAAGAAAAGGGACGGATCTATGTATATCGAAAGGCTGCGGACGATATTCTCGGGAAGAACCGATTTATAAACGTCAAAGATCAACGTGCACACGTCTCCGCGCTCTCTTTTACGAACCATGAACCGAGGCTCGAAGTATACGAATAGAACTATCCGCGTATTTCGAAGCGTCTGAACCCGTCGATGCGTGCACGTTTCACGCATATATTTGTCTTTCGAGTCTGCTTTTATGCCCGCTCGCATTGATCTCGCGCTTTGAACCCATCTCGTGCTTAAATGACGACCGACTGTCGATAAACAGACGTCGATGCGTGTTAAGGGAACAAACGAATGGCAGGTTCCTTGGTGGAAGATAAAGTAATGGGAAAAGTTGCATTTGTTTCGAACAAATTCGAGGAAATTCTTCTGTGAGAAAACTCGAATGAATTTTTTATTTTTTTTTTTTGTTGTTTTTTTGAATTTTGAATTTTTGAAACGACGTATGCTTTAAATCAATCATTCGTTTCGTTTCATTTCGCGATGACACGTGTTTATGTCTTATCAATAAAGAGAAAATGATAAGGTTTGATATAAATGTTTTTATATCGATTTAGATTAGGTGAATTATAGTGATTTGTCAAAAAGACAAGCAAAATTAATATAAAGTAATTTAATAATAAACGATAACTTGAAATTGATGCAATTACTCAGATCGAGGATCGTTGGAAAGATGTTATAGAAATTTGGAAATGGAATATGATCATTGAAGAACAAATACTTTGTGAATAAAACAAAGAAATTTTCTTTTTGATTTCAAAACCATTAACTCACAATAAAATCTAGCCCAACTGTCTATAATCTATTCTAAAACGCATCTTAATTTTCCTCTTAACAAATATATAAGAAAAGAAAAAGAATGCTCGAGCCATCTCCAACAAACTCCAGCAAACAATGAAATTAAATGCTTCGCGATCCACAAACAATGAAACCACGCTTTCCCCGACCGAAGGGTAGCCAAGAATCAATCACCGAGCAATTTCCACGTAAAAAAAAGAAAGAAAAAAAAAGAAAGAAAGAAAAAAGAAGAAAAGGGGGGAAAAAGGAAAACGTCTACGTTTGCCAAGAAGTACGTGAGATAGCCAGAAACGAAGGTAAACTTCGTCCTCTGAGCGAGCGAGGAAGAACCCCAA
The DNA here is from genome assembly GCF_000469605.1 of Apis dorsata. NCBI lineage: Eukaryota > Metazoa > Arthropoda > Insecta > Hymenoptera > Apidae > Apis > Apis dorsata. Next base: position 1,821,451 of record NW_006263371.1, read on the forward strand.
CGTGGGGTGACAGGGGGATGGGCGAGACAGGAAGCGAGGGGGGGAGCAGGAAGAGGTGGAGACTATAGTCGAAGGTAGAAGTTGCAGAGAGGAGCTAAGTAAGCAAGGTGGCAACTAGTAGGGACACAAGACAAGCTCGAAAAGTTTTAAGTAGCTACGCGATACTACTTGCCCCTCTTGGTCCACTCACCCCTTCCTCCCCTCCCCCCTCCATAGTAACCACCGCCTGTCTCTATTGCGCCTCGGAGTTTGTCTTTCCAGCGTGTACAAATGCCTTGGAATTGCGTGTGTACAAGCGTGTGCTGCCATTTCCACAGTCCTTCCTTATACCAATGGCACCCCTCTTCTTCCATCAAGAATTTTCCTTTTTTTTTTTTTTTTTTTTTT
>NW_006263371.1:1822205-1827613 GCF_000469605.1 Apis dorsata
CGAGGGTAAATGATTTCCAAGATTTCCCTTTTTCAAATTTCGTAATTTCTTCCTGTAAAATTTTAGTTATTTTTCTTTCTCGTACGTTATTAATGTTAATTAAGATTTTTAATTAGGTACGATTGAAACGCGTAATTAATCGATTAATTTATTTCACGGAAGCGATAGCCATATTTTGGAATGAAATTTATTTATTTATTTATTTATTTATTTATTTATCGAATTTGTAACGTGGCTCGACATCCTACATTATTTCCGATCGATTTTTGTTTCAGAATGGAAAATTGTTATCGCTGCATCGTCATGCACATGAAGCATCCGAACGTCCTTCAATACAAAGAGAGTACGTTTCGTTTCGTTCGTCCATAATTTTTTTTTTTTTTTTTTTTTTTTTTTTTCATTCTCCTCTCTTCCGGATTCGGTTAATCCGGATTCCACTAATTCTTTTCCAGCCTGGTGTATCACGGGATCGTCGAAACCTACGCTCCCTTCGATATGCGGCGATTTGACCAGCGACGCCATATTAATTTCCCTATTCCGCACGGGGGCAGCACCGATGCCGTGCCCGTTCAAGGGACCCCTAGAATTCACGTACAGCCACGGGGAAGCGGAGTGTAAATCTCCTTTGTCAGCCGCGGAGACGTGCACCCAAGAATCGCGATTACTTTTTCGCTATCAAGCGTGTGCCAACGTGTTGTCCTCTGAGAGCGTTGGTAAGTACTAAAAAAAAAAAAAAAAAAAAATTATACGTATTAAAATTATTAGAAATTATATTGTAAAAGTATCAGACTATTTCTTTTTACGAAAGAGATATTTATTTAAAACAGAAACAATTTCGAAATATATATATTAGAGAGATATATACCGATGTATATTTTTCCATTATAAGAGATCGAAGAGTAATTTTTCTCGATACGTCGGGCGACACAGTGGGCGAACGGTGACGTTAATTAACACGACACACAGGGGAGAGAATCTGGGACAGTCAATAGAACTTCCACCAAATGATTAACAGCTCTGTCAATTACTGTTTGTATCGCCGCTGTATCGACCGATTTTCACCGATTATTATACAGGGCGAAAACGCGCCCCGTGGTATATAATTCATTCCACGTGGTGGCGGTGCGGTTTATTAACGGTTAGAATATTTCCGTCCATAATTCTCGCCGCGGACGATTTAGCCTTGCTCGTAAATGGAATCGTTATACCTCGCAGTGTAATTGGGGATGGCTAATGGCGGCCGTGGAGGATTTACGTGATGGAGGGGTGGGATGATGGAATTTTTCACGATTGATATCGAGATTTTTTTCTCTTTTTTTTTTTTCAACCACCACCACCACCGATTCACCGTCGTATCGAAAATATATTCCAAAAATTCGAAACGGATTTTTTCGAGTCGATTTGAACGGACAGGGAAAGGGGTTCGATATTTAATTTTTTCCCCCGTTTTTCCGTCCCAGACGTGGAGTTGGAGTGTCTAGCCACGTGGAAGGAGAGCAGCACGCACAACCTCGTGGCAAGGTTGCACGCCCCGCGGAAAACCAGCGACGAGGACAGCTACAGATGCTTCATCTACGAGCAAACTTCGAACAATTCGTGGAATTTGGCGCAGAGCGAGGATGCCTCTTGCACGGGATTGATCAGCGTTAAGGAGGCTGCCAAGACGTTCAAAATGAAACAGAGTGAGTAGAATCTCGTAAAATTACCAAAAAATAATCCTAAAACTCATACTTGTCCCATCCCGAATTCACCGAATCAATCTGAACACATATTTGACGTCCTCCTTGTCTAACACATTTTTAAATGCACCATTTTTATTCCCAATATAAATCGATTTAAAAAAGAAGAAAAGAAGAAATCTTGCTCGCACCATCGATATTCGATGAATCTAGAATTCACGGATGGATAAATTGTTGGGCAAGCAATTTGACATTATCGTTAACCGACTTTGGTCCTCGTGCGTCTTGGCACGAAGGAAAACCGCGAGCACCTAATAGCGGCAGGCTCGAAGAACGTAAACTATGAGGATGTCCATAGACACCGGATCGGATTCTTGGGCCGCGTGCTATCGGCACAGTGAACGGTGGTCGGACGTGAGCTACTTGGGGTATTCCATAGTATCGCATAGCTGCACGTAGCCTTGGCAGATTGCGATGATTCTGGCCTGGTGTAGCCGCGGTTAACCAAATTGAGGCGATCGAGCCGGGCACGATCAAGCCTCAAACATTCTTGGGATTGATTTTGTACGATGGTTAATCTTTGATCGGACCATGGAATTTTACCGCGGATTCTTGTTAAATGGTTAAAAGTTCCCCCTCCCCCTCCTCTTCCACCTCCCCGCTTGGATATCGGATTCCGCCGACGCGGCTGACCAGATTGGCGGATCAGATTGGTGTTTCTGAATCCGCGTTTCGAATCTTTATGGGTTTGTGCGGATGTTTGTGAAATTTTAAACGTTTAAACGGAATTGTACACAGTGATATAAAAATTTTAAATAAATGTTTAAAATATGGTATGTTATCAGAGGTGTGATATTCGAAAGAGAAGATATGTGATTAATTTATTTGATGATATCTAAGTATTAATAGAATATTTAATTGTGATATAATAATGTGATCCTCTTAAGCAAGCTTCTTTTTAGTTGCTATTAGTAATACTAGTGAAAAATTATTTATAATATTTATTCTCATTTGAAATTCGAATATTATTTGGGTTACTAAAAAAATTTGCGATCGACTTTTTAAGGATTAAAAATAAAATTATAAATAAATGTTCAAAGTATAGTAGGCATTGTGATATTCGAATAAGGCAAATATCTTAGCAAATTTGGTAAATATTAATAGATTATTTTATTAATTATGATATAATAATGTGGTGCTCTTAAATAAAATTTTTCTTAGTCATTATTAATAGTTACTGAAAAATTATATTTAATTTAATCTCATTTGAAACTCGAATATTATTCAGACTACTAAAATAATTTGTGATCGATTTCTTAAGGATTAAAAATAAAATTATAAATAAATGTTCAAAGTATAGTATGCATTGTGATATTCAAATAAGGCAAATATCTTGGCAAATTTGATAAAATTTTGTTTTGAAAAATTATATTTAATTTCATTTGAAATTCGAGTGTTATTTGGACTATTGAAATAGTTTGTGATCGATTTCTTAAGGATTGAAAATAAAATTATAAATTAATGTTCAAAGTATAGTAGGCATTGTGATATTCGAATAAGGCAAATATCTTGGCAAATTTGGTAAAATTTTGTTTTGAAAAATTATATTTAATCTCATTTGAAATTCGACTATTGAAATAGTTTGTGATCGATTTCTTAAGGATTGAAATTAAAATATAAATAAATGTTCAAAGTATAGTATGTATTGTGATATTTGGAGAATAAGGTAAATAAATTTATGGAGATACTGTTTCTAATTTGGTGATATCAAACATTAGTAGATTATTTAATTGTGATGAAGCTCTTAAGCTTTTTTTTTAATCGCTACTAATAGCTAGTAAAAAATTATATTTAATCTCATTTGAAATGTTATTCAAGCTACAAAACTAGTTTCTGATCGATTTCTTAAGGATTAAAAAAGCATCAAAAGAAGATATCGGTATCCTTTCGCTTAACCACAAAAATTAAGTTTAATCCTGTTTGAAACTTCGAAGTTACGAGAACTATTAAAGTACTTAGTCGTGCACTTATCCTTATGAAAAAAACCATTAAAGAAACAGGCAGTATTTTTTCAATTAAAAACTAAAATTTAACTTTTCACCATAAGTTCCCCCATTACATCAAAATATCATTTTGAATAATTTTTCTTCTATGAAAAATCTTCTTCTATGAAAAAATGCAATTTGAATCATCGTTTCATCCTATTGAAATTAATCGTTCACTTTTTTTCCCCGTTCAATTATAGAATTCACGAAAGCACAATAATTTATGTATAACGTTGAAATGAAAAGGAGAAAAAATCGAGGAATAATCAACAATTGTAAATATACCCATAAATTCGTAATTCGAATTTCATCATTACCTAGTCGCCCTAGTCGTCATTTTAATTCATCAATCTCTGGCCAGAAACGGATCATCATCATCATCATCCATCGATTTGTTCCCTTCGTTGCTCCAGTTTCGGTTTAAATACGTCGCTCCTTCCATCCTGCGAGGCTATAATCGCGAATACGAGTAGACAGTGGTAGCAGATGGAAATGATCTTGTTGTTGGCTTTGTGGTAAACCGCGTTCAGTTGGATTCCCTGGATATGTACATGACTGATTGCGCGATCCTGCCACCGACCGGGATTTATTTCCAGATGTTTTCTGAACGATAAAGCTAATACACGCGTACACACATTCACGCATGCATCCGCACAACATCGAATACGAATGCGATATTATGATATTTTCACATCGAATGAACCTAAAATACAAGATGGCCTCGATTATTTTCGCTTATTGATTATTAACGAACCAATTAAATTTTCTTATAGATGGTATAATTTGGTAATTATTTAAAAAAAAAAAGAAAAAGGTATCAATCTTCGATCTTGATCACTTTTTTAATAAAGGATCATCATTTTCGAGAAGTATCGTTTCAAATACTTTTGAAAATTTTGCTTACGACGATCGAATCGTTCGTTTAAAATATTATTAACAAGATTGTTTAGGTTAGGTTAAGTAAAGACAAATTAAGAAACTGACTCATAAATAAGTTTCTATTCAATTTCAGATAAAATTAAGAATAATAATGATAAGTTAGTTGATGTCGAGTAAAAATTTAATTAGTTTCTGATTTTATAACTGAATTTTAGGTTAGATTTTTATAAGTTTATAACCAAAAATATTGAAAAAAATCATCGAGATCGAAGGATGGAATATCTTTCGCAAATATTTGCCAATTAATTATTCGTACGAATAATTCTTACGATTACTCATTTCTTTACAATTATATTTCCAATATATCCTTTAATACAAATATGATAAATTTTTTTATTCGTGCTTCGTTAAGAAGAAGAAGAAGAAGAAAAAAAAAAATGCTGAAATTCGGTTTGAACGATTCGAGCGTTTAAGCGGCTTAGCAAATTTTTCCACGCCTCTGTTGCAACATTGGCCCTGGTGTTTCGTTAACCCCATTCCCCGGCGTTTCCATTTAAACTTTCCAGAAGGCAGATTAGTCCACGGGATCACCTTTCCCTTATCCACATCCGTTGTCGTTGTCCCCTTGCCGCGATTTCGTCCGTGGAGAATGGATCGAATTAATAAGAATTCGTTCGTTGTTGATTAAAAATTTTTCAATTTTTCATAATCGAAAAATTCGATAGATTCGATCTATTAACCAATGTGCTTTCAAGCTATGCGAATTATTGATAAAATTCAAAAAAAAAAAAAAAAAAAAAAAAAA
>NW_006263371.1:1827997-1833484 GCF_000469605.1 Apis dorsata
AGACGATTTTTTAAAGCGCTCTACGCAAAAGAAAAAGAAAAAGAAGGAAAGAAGAAACACATTTCCATTAAAGAGCCATCGCCATCATTCGGTCTAAATGCAAATTATGTATATCGAGTTTTCAATAAATCCATTAGCATAAAATCGCATTATCTTCGCGCGAGTCTAACATTTTTATTTGCGATTCCGCACACGTAAATCCCGGGGACAAAGTGAATTTAGCCTGTCTCCTATTATTTTCCGCGAAATGGAAGGAGCTTTTGTTTTTATTTTCTTCTTCTCTTTTATATAAAAAAAAAAAAAAAAGAAAAACGATCCTCGTGGCGATCATACTTTAAGTGTACGTAGGTACGTATATCGATACCAACCTCGAAGTTCACCACTTCGTGGCAACGCGAACGATTTTTCTCTTTTCTTTTCTTTTTCTCCTTTTTTTCTTTCTCTCTCTCTTTTTTTCTTTTTTTGCTCGTCGAGCTCTTCGAGCGGCGGTCGGACACGATCGTTGATTTGCATCGAATCGCAATCCCCGCCGAAGGAGAACGAAATGAATTCGAGAGGGAATAAAAAGGGAAATGTTTCGATCGTAAATACGATCGTGGAGCAATATTGAAACTTGAAAGTAAATCGGTGTAGACGAAAGAAACATGACGTTTTAAGACTCACTTTGTTTTCTTTCCTTTTCTTTTTTTACAATATTGGACGTCGAATAAATGGAAATGCGAATGAAAATATTATAACTGTAACTGTAACACTGCGTATTAAAAATGAAGAGGATCTTTTTGAAAAAAAAAAAATATATATATATATACATATATAATACACGAAATAATAATATCCCTTCGGATTAAAGGAAATTAAAAAAAAAAAAAAGAAATAAGAGGAACAAGATAGAAGATGAGAGAGAATGAAACGCAATTGATTCCGTATAAACGGCTCCTCATCGCCTGGAAACAGTTATCGCGTCGATAGCTCGCCACTCACTGCGATCAATCACTGTGTACGACTTAATGGACCGTTAAAAATGCACGGGAGTGCATTAGCGAAGTATGCGGCATATAACAGGAGGTCTCCGGTGAAGAGCGATCGATATCTCGAGGGACATCGTGTCCTACGAATGTCTGGCTAAATTACGATCGAAATTAGTCCCGTCTGATTTCTCCTTTCTCATCCTTCGAATGAAAATATGTATCGAGAATTGTACCAAAATTTTTGCAAATTTTTTATCATTATCGACATCGTGCATGCAAAATATTTCTAAAATTTGTGAACAATTTTTCTCCTTTCTTTTTTTTTTTTTTAATTCAAATTCAATGCCAGCGATATTGGATCTCTTCCCTTCTTTTCCAGAAAATTCAACCGAGCGATGCACGTATCCATCTTGGGTTGTGGACAATAAATTATGGTTAGCCCTGGATCCGGTAGCATCTCGCCTCCTGGCATCGCCTTACAATCTAACGATTCTCAATCGACAGGAGACCCGTCTCGTGTGTCACTCTGTGGTCCCTATTAATGATCGTCATTATCATCCGGATAGGGAGAACCAGGTGCAGTACGTTGCGAAAGCTACCCTCGATTGGTGAGTGTTCCAAATTTTCCTTGTTTCGTTACTTTACTCCTGCTCGAAAATTAAAAGAAATTTTTTCCATTAAATTAAAACGTATTAAAAACTGTCCAACGAAGTACAAAATTTAAATAAATTATCCACGATTCAAAATCCAATTATCATTGAATCTATAATTAATCAGAATCCAGTCTCTGAAATAATTCGTAAATGTAGAATCAACCTTACGATTTATCACAGCTCGCGTGTTTAATAATCACGTAATTTGTAATCAAGTTTCGAATCAAACGTGTGAATCGATGAAAAAAAATAATAATAATCGAATAGAAATATCGAGGAGGATCCGATGGGTAAAGTATCGCTATCTTTGTCCCCGCTCGTATGCGACAAACAAACAAAGGGTAACGAACGCGTAGAGGCATCACTGTCTGCTGACAGATTTGGCGTGCAATTATAACGTATACGTCGCGATAATCCTTTCATCGCATACCGAAGACACTCGTGCGCGCATAAATAAACAGCTCGGGTCGGATTAAACAAAGATCCTCTGGTTCGGTTGCTGCACGCGGCGTAATGTCAATATATATGTGTATATATGTATATATACGGAGCACTCAGCCGCTCTCTTCTCGTTGAAGCACTCGTGGAGTCGAGCTCGAGTCACGTAACGTATCGCTTTTAATCATCCGCGCCTTCTTATCTAGCTCGTGTTACTCTGTCACCACTCGAATCTAACAACAGTTTTCAACGCGATGGAAAATTATTACAATTTCTTCTCTCTCTCTCTCTCTTTTCTCTGTTTTTCAACCCTTTGCACTCCAGGCCTCGTGCGTTCGATGGAATTTCTTATAGCGAATTTGTAAGCGATTTCACAAATTAACGCATAAAACTTTTATATTTTAATATTTTTAATGTATCTTTATATATAAAGAAACAAAATTTATCGAATATTAGAATTTATATTATTGTGTGATATTTTATGAAGCAATTACCAAGATGCATCCTCGGTTTGTCAGGGCAAGTAGAGCAATAATACTTTTTCTTCTAACTTTTTTATAGCATAATTATTTGTTTTGGACATTATTTCATTAATAAGTTCATTGGTAAAAAATAGTTTAAAAAAATATAATGATACATTTATGTTCGAAGATATATTCTTCGCGATATATTTTCCGATTCTATGCGTGTTATCCATTTAGAATTTTCCGTTTCTTCTGCGATATCTTCGCTTCAATTATTGTTTTCACATTCACTATCTATTATTCTTATTTTTCGCCTTCTTATATCTCTTATTTCATCTCTATGTTCATCATTCCTTTCTCTATCGTTAATTTCTTTATGAATAGAAGTAATTTTGTCGTTCAATAACGAAAAATCAAACTCATCTTCGCTTCAACTAATTTCATTACCGTATTCCATGCTTACAAATCTCAAAAACTTTGAAAATAAACTTTGAAAATAATATTTCTATTGCCGAAGATATCGTTCGATCATAGTCTAATTTGAGATAAAAAATCTAGCCATTCAACAATATATTATTCTACACCTCATAAGATTATACATAAAGAGCTTAGGAATCTATTTATAAATATTCTTAAAAAATCGAATATAAATAAATATTGTCGCCACATCAATTAACTCAATTAATTTAACTGGTGATGAAGAATCAAAGGGTTAACGATCTTCGTTCGTCTTGAAGACAACAGATACAAATAATTTCACGAAAATTAATAAACCGATCATGAAGAATAGAAGCATTACGTATATGCTTTAAATTAATCGCGAAGAATAATGTAGAATGGAGAATGAATGGCTATTGACGAGGCAAAGAAAAAAGAAAAACCCGCGTGTTTGTTCTCGCAAGTGGGTCAGGGTAGGTGGTTACGTGTTGAGCGAGTGGAATCGTGTATGGTCGGACGTAGGGGTCCGTTCGAGAATTAGTCTTCTTCCACTTCTCTTCTTTTTTCCCTTTCGAACGTCGAAAGACTTAATGGTGGAAATTCCTCCTCGAGCAGCTGGAGATTATCTGTCTTGAGAAACTACCCACTGTGGGAAACAGCTCTGTTAGCGGATTGAAATCAATTCTCGTTAATCGCAAGGGAAAATGAAATTTCTCTTGTACGAGCTATACGTGTATAATCTTCTCTGTCGCGAATGAAAATGAGATATCTACGAAATTTATCGAAATTTTTCGATAAGAAACGAAACTAATCCTAAAATATCCTTTTATCAAATTTTCAATATATATATATATGCAATATTTCAATTCTCCCCATCACCTAACCCCCGTCATCCGTCACGAAAATATAACTTTACAAGATCCATGCATTGAATACGAAACAATGCCCTTTTCAGAAAGTCTTCCACCTCTGTTCTCCAATGTATATAGTTCGCCAAGTTTTACGCGAGATGGCGCATAATCGCGAGTATATTAAAGCGCGAGGAGATTAGGCTGAGAGATCCTGCGAGATTGGAGGGTGGAAATCTGGTGTCTGGTGGATCTTCTGTAACGGTGGCTGACAATGGGATGGGGCCGTTCAAACGAGATATATATGTATATATATATATCGTGCCTTCCTTTGTTTCGATCTTATTAAAGGGAGGAAAAGATCGAAAACGAAGAATCCCCAACAATGAATGGACAACGAATTGTGTGCACTGTTGCAAGCGATGCAAAATTGAATTTAGATCGCCTATTACCGATCGAGCGCGAGGGGATCGATGAAGGGTAATGATTAGGCCGTGACTCGATTCTCGTCCTCGATAAATCGAGGAGTTTCGTGGAAGGGAACAAAAAAAAAAAAAAAGAAGAACGGGTGTTGATGTGAAAAATTGAGTTTGGTCAGGGGTCACGAGGGCTCTGAACGCTTCGACAAAGGGCAATTTGTTTTTTTTTTTTTTTTTTTTTTTGAGATGCAGTTCCACGCAGGAATTTTATTTTCGCCGAAGACGGAAATCGCGAATGAAAAATATTAAAATCTTTATTTGCGGGTGATTCTTTGATTCGAATCTTTGAAAGAAGGGGAAAAAAAGAAAAGAAGAAAAGGTAAAGTTCGTTGGAACATGTAATACGTTTTGTTCTTTCGTTTAAAGTTAATCTTTTTTATACAAATTCAAAACACAAATTGAAACGAATTTTTTCGTGATTTCGAATTTTCTCGCGTTTATTTTAAATAAAATTTGTTCTAGTTGTTCTCTGGATGAGATACCCCGTTTTGACGCATACATTTGAAAATCATTTGTGAACGATATAAATTGATACGAAATTTCATTGGTTTCGCGTTTATATATATATATTGGTTTGTTCAATATGCGGTCAGAGGAAAAAAATTGAAATTCTCCTCAGATTAAAAAAAAAAAATAATAATTTCGATTCGATGTGTGCCCCTAGATTCACTCTTTCCGCCAAGCAGAGGTACGCGATTTCTATTCGCAATTCTATTACAATCGTACAATTTTCGAAAGAGAAGACGTGAAAATTATTGTAATACAAAATTATTGAAACGTGATATCGAGTAATATATCGAAAGATTAATTGTTTGATACGAAAAGTGTTTCGAACGAATAGCCTATACTAGACTAGGGGACATGGTACAATTAAAGCCTGACTGTGAACGATAATATCGCGATTACGATTCTCAATAGGATATTCACTTAATGAAACGAAGACAAATACTGACAGGACGAAAGTTGATAATTCCGCGCCCTTTTAATATCAATAATGATTTATTCATACCGTAAATCGTTACTCATTATACAACACAATTAATTCGACTGTAACGCGCATAATTAATTCCCCCCTCCCCCTCTGTGAACGATTTTACGTAATGCAAACATCATTATTTCAATTAATCGAACGCAGAATTAATTAAACGTCGAACGAATGTACCGAAAGAAAAAAAAAAAAAAAAAAAAAAAAAAAAAAA
>NW_006263371.1:1833535-1834228 GCF_000469605.1 Apis dorsata
TGTTCAACTGTTAAAATTTTCTCTTCTGTTTAAATTTCAGTCGAAGGGAGAAACTTCAACAAATCGCTACCTTACGTCGAGTTTTCACAAAGTTCAAACGCGATTTACGTTTTTAATCCTTCTGTACAATTTTATCGGTACAGAATTTTTTTTTTTTACTCTTCCATCTTCGATTCTAATCTAATCGTTTCAAGTGGAAAATTTTTCTCCTATTATAAAAGATTATTCATAGAATCATTGGAAAGATTTAAATTGTTACAACTACTAAGATTTCAACCAACGAATACAATTCTTCGAGTAAAATTAATTTTTACGAAAACGGGTTTTTAACAAAAATTTACACAAGTGGAATGTTTTACGAGGCGAATGTTTTTAATTTGTTTAATCGTAACTCGATTTAATCCTGTTTTCCAAACTATCCAAACACCACTCCTGTTTTTTTTTGATCGAAATAGAGGCCTTTGCAGGCTGCCTATACACCTCTTGCGGTCTCTATTCAATCCTGCTTCAATCCACTTTATCTGTTCAGAAGAGATTGAGCACTGGCAGATGCTTCAGCTAAAATTCGTATCCATTTCAAAAAATTTCACTACCTTTCTTTTTACAGAAAAACTCTTTCCATAATTTTCCAATACGTCGTTCATAAATTCCAGACATTATTCAACAAAAAAAAAAAAAAAAAAAAAAAAAAAA
>NW_006263371.1:1834299-1836223 GCF_000469605.1 Apis dorsata
TTCATCAAAATAAAATAAATAACCAATTTGCACTTGCTCTTCCCTTTTTTCCTTCCTTTTCATTTACGAGTTACGCGATACACGATCGGATCAACTTCGACGACTTTCGTCCATTAATCGTCCCCGTCGAAGATTTCACGCGATACATCGACGTGATAAATGTCGATGATCGTCAAAGTTGCGAGCCTGTAATTATTGCAGCGTCTCGAAAACGAGGTTATTTAGGGATTGATTAAAACATCAATCGGTCGTTAAGTATTCCCGCCAAGGCGCCCCTGAAAAATGGCTTCCCGTCACGGCAACCGTTCCCCCCACTCCTGCGTGTAATAACCATCAGAATGGCTACCGCACGATATCCTCGCGGTAAATCATTGTAAATTCATTTTTTTCTTCTTCTTCTTCTTCTTTCCATTTTCTCATCGTGGTTCGTCTCGATTCTCGAATCCCTCCCCTTCTAAGGAAAGATTTATCGAGCCTTGGTCCGCCTTGGATGTCGATCGATTCTCTCTCACTTGAGACTATAATTTATGCAAAACGCTCGACGATAATGAACCGAGTCCCGGTTTCGAGATAGCCAGCTGCATTTAATTATTTCCCTTTTGACAAGTTGGACAAGCCTTGTCGACTTTTAATCCTCGTCCTCTGAGGGCGAAAGGGAAGAGGGTTGGATAAGTGATTGTTCCGAAAGATTGGTAGAAATTGGAAGATGTTGGAGTGGTTGTAGTTTGCGCATTTTGCATTTCGTATTTTGTGGCAATTTTTTTTGTGTGCGTTTATTTAAAACTTGATTGACAGGGATTGGAGCTAGCTAACTGGTCATTCTAATTTGATATTTTGATCGATGTATTCTTTTTTCTTAATTTATTGCCAATCATTTAGTTCTTGAATATATTAGTGGAATGACTTTTAGCTTTCAAAATAAAAGTACAAAACATGTATATATTTAGAATCTACAATATGTAGATAAACTAATGATGTTATGTACTTTCTTCTATCCGTTTTATTTTATTTTGTATTTTAAATATAGTGACCAATGTATTCTTCTTTCTTAATTTACCATTTACTTCTTATACTACTGGAATGACTTTTAGTTTTCAAAATAAAAGTACAAAACATGTATATATTTAGAATCTAATATGTAAATAAATTAAAGATGTTATGCACTTTCTTTTATATTTTTTACTTTACTTCGTATTTTAAATGTAAATATTAGTGAAATAACTTTTAGCTTTCAAAATAAAAGTAAAATATGTATATATTTACAATCTACAATATATAAGTAAAATAAAAGTGTTATACATTTTCTTCTATATTTCTATATTATTTATTTTATTTCATATTTTAAATATAGTGATCAATGTACTCTTCTTTCTTAACTTATTGCCAATTATTCTTGAACACATTAGTGGAATGACTTTTAACTTTCAAAATATGTATATATTTACAATCTATAATAAATAAACTAAAGATATTATGCATTTTCTTTTATATTTCTATATTATTTATTTTATTTCATATTTNNNNAATATAATGATCAATGTACATTTCTTTCCTAATCTATTGCCAATTCTTCGATACTTGAATACATTAGTGGAATGACTTTTAGCTTTCAAAATAAAAGTACAAAATATGTACACATATAGATATTTACAATCTACAATACAAACTTTAGCCAAACTAAAGTTACACTTTCTTCTATATTTTGTTTTATTTTATTTCATATTTTAAATGTACTCTTCTTTCTTAATTCTATTGCCAATCACTCTTCAATTTTTTAACACATTAGTGAAATGACTTTTAGTTTTCAAAATAAAAATGAAATAATGTACACATGTATATATTTACAATCTACAATATGTAGATAAACTAAAGATATTATGCATTTTCTTTTATATTTCTATATTATTTATTTTATTTCATATTT
>NW_006263371.1:1836363-1843755 GCF_000469605.1 Apis dorsata
TAAATATATTATATATTTTGAGAAATTAAAGTTTGGGGAGAAGAAAGGGAGAAGAAATGAAAATGGGAACCGCAACAGGTATGGAGAAACGCGTTGAACAAATTTTCCATCCTCTGCCAGTCTTCCCCCACTTTCCACGAGGTTTTGCAAATCGACCCTTCGTTCGTGCGCGATTGTTATAAGCGACACGGGAGAGTTTCTCATGCGGATGCGGATGCGGCTGTGCGTTGATAAATATTCGGACGGCCATTGTGTTCGGTCGGCCGCGATCGATATTCAACACGGACCTCTCCTTCCTCCACGATATTTATGATCGTTGTTCCCTGTCCCTAACAGAATAACATTCCTTCGTAACGCCGCGTACAAAGGAGGCTCTCGTTTCTATGGCCACCGAAATCTCGTCGCCAGATTTGGTCCTCTTTCGCACAGCGATTGTACCATGGGAACATGTTATGGAAAAGTATTCGTGATAAATATATTCCTGTGGGGGGTAGTTCATAATCGTAATTCAAACTTGTCAAATCGATGATTTTTTTTTAAATCGTTCATGAAAAAAAGATAGAAATCATTTACGTGATTTTATGTGATGAATATTATATTATTATATATATTATATATATTATTATATATTATTATATAATTATGGAAGACATTGATTCTCATGAGATTTAGAATCTCGATTCCATTTTCAATTCAATTGTTAGATTGATGACTTTTTTTGAAATCGTTCATGAAAAATAGATAGAAATCATTTACGTGATTTTATGTGATGAACACTTATGGAAGACATTGATTCTTGTGGGATTTAGAATCTCAATTCCATTTTCAATTGTTAGATCGATGACTTTTTTTTAAATCGTTGACGAAAAAATAAAATAGATAGAAATCATTTACGTGATTTTATGTGATGAACACTTATGGAAGACATTGATTCTCATGAGACTTAGAATCTCAATTCCATTTTCAATTGTTACATCGATGACTTTTTTTGAAATCGTTCATGAAAAATAGATAGAAATCATTTACGTAATTTTATGTGATGAACACTTATGGAAGACATTGATTCTCGTGGGATTTAGAATTTCGATTCCATTTTCGTGTATTTTCAATTACTTTGTTGGATCGGTGATTTTCTTCGAATTAAAATAATTGACGAGAAATAAATATAAACAATAATGATAGATTTGTAAGTAGTAATTATATGTGATCATTTATAAAATCGATTCTTGTAAAATTCAGAATTGCAATTCTCCTTTCCTCGTTTGTCAGAATTTTTTGAAATCGTTGATGAAAAATAGACAGAAATCATTTACATGATGAATATGGGAGACATTGATTCTCATGAGATTTAGAATCTCGATTTCATTTTCGTGTATTTTCAAATATTTTATTGGATCGGTGATTTTCTTCGAATCAAAATGGCTGACGAAAAATAGATAGATTCGTGAATCGTGATCGTACATGAGCACTTGTAGAAATCGATTCTTATGAGATTCAGAATTGCAATTTTTCCTTCGTGCATTCTCGATTTGTTTGTCAGAATTTTTTGAAATCGTTGACGAAAAATAAATAAAAATCATTTACCTGATTTTA
The DNA here is from genome assembly GCF_000469605.1 of Apis dorsata. NCBI lineage: Eukaryota > Metazoa > Arthropoda > Insecta > Hymenoptera > Apidae > Apis > Apis dorsata. Next base: position 1,837,957 of record NW_006263371.1, read on the forward strand.
CATGATGAACATTTATGGAAGACATCGATTCTCGAATGAGATTTAGAATCTCGATTCTTCATCAAAATGGCTGACGAAAAATAGATATAAATAATATTAGTAGATAGATTCGTAGTAGATACGTGAATCCAGTGTGAAAGTAGGTTTAGGTATTTTCGTTTTGGTACAATCTCATTTCGTTTTACATAGTCGTTTAAGCGATGTGGTGGGATTGGATGTCAGTTTTGGGGATGTCTTTGAGACTGAATAGGAAAACACCGTTTAAAAGGATTTTCTGGGATATGAGATAATTGAATTGAAAATTCACAGAAATTTGAAGATATTGTTTTTCTTTGGTATGCTCGGTTACTTTATTTAGACTTTAATATTTTGAATTGTGATAATTTGATGCAATTGAAAGGGATATGGACAATTTTAATAATCTGATGCCAAGAAGGAAAGTTAGGTTAGGAAAGATGATGATGAGTTGAAAAAAAAAATAAAAATTATTTTAATTCTCTTAAAATCTATCGACGCAACGATATTGAAAAATTGAAACGCGACCGTTTGTGTGAAACCGAAATAGAGAATGGTGATTTGAAAGTTTCATAAAAGTGTGATAAAAAATTCAAAATGTTTTGAAACATTTGTTTTCCACGGCTGGGAAATTTATTTAAAAATTTCGAGTTCGAATGTAGCTCTGGTGAATTTTTTACCTTTCACCTTAATAAAACAGAAAACAAAGGTAAATATTATTGAAATTGATTTTTATTTGTAATTCATGCAACGGTATAAACAATTTATCGGTTATACGCTCGAATAGGCATACAAAATGATTCTTTCAGGATTACATATGCATGTTATAAAATTTCCATCAAATTGACGGCAATTCACTTTGTGAACGGAATAAAACGATTAACCGTTTTAAAATACGAATTCCTTTTTTTGTAATAAAAACAATTTATTTTTATACGTGTCATCGAATAAAACGAAAAATACGTGTTTGAAGTATGAAAAAAACGAATTTCGATCTTATTTTATGTTTAGGAACATATATATACATTCACAATTACATCTTCTTCGTAAAACAGATTTCTGTAATAAATTCAGTCATTTCAGTATGGAAATTAATAATCCTATATTAATGAAAAAGGGAAAAATCAAATTTCGAATCTACAATCTCTCATAAATAATTTTAATTGCATATTCACGTTCGGTAACGAGTGTTTAAAAATCAAATAATTACATAAATATTACAAAATTTTAGAAAATAATTGTTAATTACAGCCCACGCGTATACTTAAACACGTATGTACAGAAAATTAAAAGGGAATTTGTTCGTAATAATTCTGCAAAATGACGCAAAAACCTAACCTAACCTAACATAACATAACATAATATAGTAAGCATGACAAGTTTCAATTTAAGCCTCGTTCCTTTCTTCAATCATCTATTTCAACCTAACCTAATCTAACCTAATCTAACCTAACATAACATAACACAATATAGTAAGCATGAAAAGTTTCTATATTTAAGCCTCGTTCCTTTCTTCAATCATCCATTTCAATCTAACCTAACCTAACCTAACCTAACCTAACCTACCATAACATAACATAACATAACATAGTAAGCATGACAAGTTTCTATTTAAGCGTCGTTCCTTTCTTCAATCATCCATTTCAACCTAACCTAATCTAACCTAACTTAACATAACATAACATAACATAACATAATATATTAAGCATGACAAGTTTCTATTTAAGCCTCGTTCTTTTCTTCAATCATCCATTTCAACCTAACCTAACCTAACCTAACCTAACCTAACCTAACCTAATCTAACCTAACCTAACCTAACCTAGCCTAACCGAACATAATATAATATAACATAACATAACATAACATAGTAAGCATGACAAGTTTCTATTTCAGCGTCGTTCCTTTCTTCCATCATCAATTTCAACCTAACCTAACCTACCCTAACATAACATAACATAACATAGTAAGCATGACAAGTTTCTATTTAAGCGTCGTTCCTTTCTTCAATCATCCATTTCAACCTAACCTAACCTAACCTAACATAACATAGTAAGCATGACAAGTTTCTATTTAAGCGTCGTTCCTTTCTTCAATCATCAATTTCAACCTAACCTAACCTAACCTAACATAACATAACATAACATAAGCATGACAAGTTTCTATTTAAGCCTCGTTCCTTTCTTCAATCATCCATTTGCATAAAAAAAAATCTATTATTATTTATTCATTAATTATCAGAAAGATTATTCGACCATATAAAGCAACGCGCAAAATTCTCTCGAAGTAAAAATTATAATATAGGAACGAGTGTCGAAGTTATTGAATTAGAAGGCAGTGCGAAAGAAAGAGAGAGAGAGAGAGAGAGAGACCAGCCAGTATAAATATTCCCGGGGCAAGATATCGATATGGCTCTCGATCGAGAACACGTCGAACACGTTCAACCCCCTCTGGGGTTGAGTGCAACAGGAGGCGGGGAGCCTCGCTTTCTTATCGGCGAGAAATGTTCTTATCGCGGCTGTATATCGAGTCGACGAGCATCGTGGCCCGCATAAAACTTTCGTTTCGACGCGGCCTACGCGAGGAGAGAGAGGGATCTATTTCTCAGGAAAGGAGGCCGCTTTCCACGTTGTGCCAAGCCGACTTCCGGTTCCGCCTCCAGACAAGAATCGAGGATAAACGAAATGTTTCGCCTCGAACACACCTCGACACACTTGCTCGTTGCATTTTTCAAGATTTCTCCTTCCCTTTCCGTTTCTTAAATTCCACCATCTGTTTCCCACTCCGTCGGTGGTGGAAGGAACAAGCAATACAAAATCACGCCAATGCTTTATCCTTCCCTTTTTCCCCTCCCCTTCTCCTTCGATTCTTATTTTATTAATTCCCACGGTGGAGAATAATCATCAGTTCAAAGATACGCACGTAACCGCTTTCAGAAATATAACGTGTCGTCTTCCCGTGAATCGCAAGAGGAAAAAAAAAAAAAAAAAAAAAAAAAAAAAAAAAAAAAAAAAAACAAGAAAAAAGAAAAAGATAGAGGAAAAACTGTAAAACAGCTTTATCATATCGAGAGTGAATGAGAGAAAGTTTCCCTCTGGGGGGGAGGAAACAATAAAAAAAGAGAAACGACGCAAAGGGGTGAATCCATTGCCGGCAAAGTAACCTTGAAAATCTTCAAAAGCTGAAACTGAAACTCGTCGCAAAGGGCGAATCGTCAAAAGCGCGACGTATTTCTTGCTACCGGGGTTCAAATACTGGCGATAAAAAAAAAGAAGAAGGGGAAGAAGGAGGAGGAGGAGGAGGGAGAGGGTTGGAAAAGAATAAAGATAGGAAACGGTCGACAGAGTAAACAGATAATCGCGAGAGTTTCTTTCAAATGCTTTTACGATCGCGCTGTATTTTACGTCATTGCCTGGAGGGAGACACACACGCGCACACACACACAGGTTGATTCCTGTGTACAGCACAATGAGAAGCGCCACCTATCCTATTCCTCCCATTCTTCGCTCTTATTCCACTTCTCTCTCTCTCTCTCTCTCTCTCTTCCGGTGAGCCATTAAGGCCGCGTACACGGAATAATAAAAAGGAACAGCGGAAAGCGGCGGAAACCGCGATAATAAATCCCTTTGAGAAATTTGCAATCGTGGCGAAGTTGGTGACAGGTAATTCATTTGTGGTAATGAAAGAATTCCGTGGGATTTGCGGCGTGGATAAGGTGACGGAGGAAACTCTTTCTCTCTCTTTCTCTCGTGAAGAATATGATTGTTTACGTACAATTACTCTCAATATCGTGGATAAATTCCCGTGTTTCCCATCCCGTATGCCGAGAGGATATTGCGGAGTTGGCCCTTGGAGGATTTCCATCGAATTTTACGCCCCTCTTAGTGTTTTGTTTACGAAAGAATAATTAGCGCTCGCGCGTGAAATTTCTCAGCTAGTTGGAGGATTTACTTGTAATTCGACGAATTAGTAATTGGAAATAAGGAAAGTGTGTCAGTGACACTCTCAATAATGGCTGTCAACAGTTGTTTCGACTAAAAAATTCTACTATATTTGAGTTTTTTTATTCTACTATATATAAACAATTATTGGTAGAATAGTGAAATGTGGGAATATAGATATAGTTAGAAATATAGTTAAATAAATTTTTCTTCGTTATATTTCGTTATATTTCTCAGGTTTAGAAGAATATTGTTGTTCGACGATTGTCTGAATATTTGTACTAGTTTTCAGAATTAACTATGATCGATATAAATTTAAATACGTCTTTAATCCTCACCTAACCTCATCACCTAACCTCAAAAACCTCAAGCTTTCTCTTTTCTTAGAATATATATAGGTTATATAGAATATATATAGGTATAGGTTAGTTAAGTATTAGTCTGCTTTCCTTTTCTTAGAAAAATATCGATTTTAAAGATATATATTGGATATACATAAAGCCACAAAATGAAATGAAATTACCTTGAAAAGCAGACTAATACAACGTGTAAAATAACCTGAAAAATCCTCGATTGGAACCAAATTATCACACACCTCTTCTCCATAAAACCGATCACAACACCGATCCCGCCATTTTCTTCCGAACATTTATCTCCGAAGCGAGAGGCGCGACAGTGTCGCCAACCGTACATTATTCTCCCTCCACTCTCCTCCTCTCCCCTGCGTGTCACTCGAAAAAACATCTTGCGCCCGGGCTTCGCGGACGAATTCCATAAATCGATGAACGCCACTTGCAGAATCGCCGGATACTTCGAACGAGGCTACAAAGCCGCAAAGATATATCGGTCGTGATGAGAGGAAAAGAGAAAAAAATAACGAGGAACGAAACGTCGACCGTGGAAAAAAGGAAGGAGGGGAGGAGGAGGGGAAAAAAGAACAAAATCTCTTATAGTTATATATACATATATATATATATACCAAAGTGAAACAAAGTGAAAAAGAGGAAATCCCGTGGAAAATGGCGTGTTTGCATCGGACACATGCTCGATTATGCTTAAAAAAAGCGAACGGTGTCGGTATAGCTCGTGTTCACTTTTATACGTGCGCAAGAGGCTTGTGTTTAATTCGGTTGACGTTTCGAGGCCGACAAAAAGGTAGATATTTACGGGGCGATCGATGCGAATCCAGTTGCTTCCTGCTTATTTTTGATTCGATGAACCGAGAGGCGAGAAATGAAAAAAGGAAAAAAAAAGCATCGCCGGTTCGAGAATCGAGCAAGCGGTAATTCGTGTTGACGAGAAAAACAGAAATGGAACGAGAGCGTCGTATAATATTCTCACGACGCTTTTGTCCGCTTTCGAGTAGCTGTGATCCAAAATAATATAAATAATTCATATATAATATAAAATGTTAACGATTTTAAAATATAAAATCTGCTCTACTTTTATACTCGCGACATTCTTTAAGAATGTTTTTGAAAGAATATTTTTGACAGTCACCGATATTAATTCGTCCATTAATGATTATTGACAGGTTTATTTTCGTTCGTGTATAATACAGATTCTTCGCTTCGAAAAAATAAGATAATTTCTATGTGTGTGTTTTGGTTGGAAAAAGCTAGTTTTATTTTTTTTAAAAAGAACGGATAAATGGGAATCGAAGGGAATCGATTGTTGGCCGGGGGTTGCAGATGCATTTACGTGCGATTGTTGGCAAACCATTTCGATGGAAACACGTGTGCGTGACACATGTTGTACCCTTTTTTACGTCATTTTTTTTTCTTCTTGTTTTGTTTCGTCGCAATTGCAATTGAAATTTTTTTTTTTTTTTTTTTTGGCGCCCAAG
>NW_006263371.1:1843911-1845379 GCF_000469605.1 Apis dorsata
GCAGTAAAAATTCATCAGACCAAGCTCACCATTCCGTCCTTTCTCTACTTATATATCGAGTTATTCGTTATCCAATTTTTTTATTCTTTTATCCGAATTTCTGAGGAAACGTTTTACAACGTAATTTCTGAACTGAAGGAAAGATTCTTTTCGAAAAACGGGGATGGAAGCCATTTTATATAGCGTGAATTTCCTTTGAGGCTAGTGAAGAAGTTGCAAGCGAGCAAGCCATCGACGCGTTTAATTTTTGCTTTGGTCAGCCAGCTTTCAACTCTCTGCTTTCCCATTTTAATTCGTCCTCCGTTTCCTGTTGTATCAACGACAAACACATTGGTGGTGTATATAATTTCGTTACCGTCACCTCCTGGACAGGACCAGAAACCGTGGATATGTTCTAATTCGATCGATATATCGTGCTTCGATCTCGAAGCGGAGGAGAACGAAGTTGCTATTATTGCCGTCCAATTTTTTCCCAGCTCGCGATTCTTGTTTTCAGTCAACGTTGCAGCATCACAGTTCCACGTTTGAAAACTATTGACCGAATATAATAATGGAAATAGGACAAAATGGGAGGGGGGTTTTAAGGATATCTCGATTTATTTCTCTTAAAGTAAAGAATAGAATGGGAGGGGAACGAGTCTATAGATTTAATTTCATTCAAAATTTTATTATTTTCGAAATTTTTATTTTATTATATAAAATATTATTGAGATAGTTCTCTCGTGAATTGTACTCTTTGAGTTTTGATCGATATCGTTAAGTCGAATGATTTCGTTCGATGATAAGGATGATCTTTAATCCCTCTTGGCATTGGTAGTCCATTTCGAGGAATATCTGATGGATTGTCACAACGTTGGACAATTCGTGCGACCAAGAGGATTGTATCCAGCTTCACCAGGTGGATCAATTAAGTTATATGTTGGAGAATGTTTCAAATAGCTTGATCAATTAAGAATAATTGAAATTTAAGCTTTAAGATTACTTGTCTCAACTTGTAAAGATTCTTTCAAAATTCTACGCAATAAAATATTTCCCTCAAAATCATCCTTTCTCGTCAGACAATTTCATTTCATTTCAACGAATTCATTCGTACGTATATTTTCATTCCCTTCCCCTCCCCCTCAAAAAAAAATGCCGAGGATCGCATTTCTTCAAAGAGTTACGTTCCTACACCTACATATACAAACTAGGTTTTAAATGTTAAAAAACAATCACGGAACCAGGGACAGAAAAATTTGTTGTAAAATCAATGAAATTGCGAAAAACTCGTGGATTAAATCGCTTTCAAACATCGTTTCCCATCATCGATTTCTCCCAATAATTGCTCCATCCACTCTTCCACTCCGCCCACTTCCCTCCCTCCCCCCTCCAACTACGTAAACCGCAAAATTAAATAAGATTTCAATCTTCCTTCAAACGATCGTTCGACCGTATTCCGAGAGCCCCCGAAAACAAACACTCGCTCCCC
>NW_006263371.1:1846028-1847884 GCF_000469605.1 Apis dorsata
GAGCACCGGAAGCACCTCGAAACCTTGCACAGGTTCACGCTCAAATCATCGGCAAAACGTGCCGTTTATGGCCGATGTATGGTTTCGTCCACGCTATTTTTCGGTCTATTTACTTTTAACTCCGTGTTTTAGCACCGATTTTAGGGTTGGGCGGATTGAAGGGGGTTGGAGGGGGTTTCTTTTTTTTTGAAACAACCTGTAGGATGTCACTTGTTGCGTTTTTTGGTTACGAAGGATGAAAGAGAAATGGTTTCCTTTCTGAGATTATGAGAGATTATAAGAGATTATAAATTCCTCAGGAAACAAGCTGTAGTAGGCTCGTTTTGTTACGTGTTTTTTTTTTTTCTTTTTGGATGGTAAAAGATAGCGAAAGATCCACGAAACTTTGTCTCTTGAATAAGGTTTGAAGACAGGTTATAAACTTTGTATTCGTATTGTATTCGTTTGGTAAATTAACCAAAAATTTAAAATTAAATGGTATGCTATTTTTAAGAAGAATTTAATTTCTTTAAAAAAAATTGTAGCTGTACTTTCAGAAAAGAATTACTTTTAAATATAAATTATACTTTTCTTCGAAAATTAACAATAGGAACAATAGGATGAATTCTTCATATTCTTTATTCCTGAAACATTTTACATTACCTCAAAACGAACAGTCCAAGTCCATGCATCGCAGTTGCAGGTAAAATAAATCAAATTTTAGAACGAATCGTTTTTATCGATAGTTGCTAAACGAATTCCCTATCGTCATAACCTCTCCATTACGTTATGCTGCGGTAATTTCATTTTTTCTTTTCTTTTTTTTTTTTTTCTTTATCATCGCCGTGTTTCCGCTTCGACAAGCAATCGTGCCATAAATTCCCGTTTAAGTGAGGCCAAATATCGTTGGGAACGCGGTTTGTTAAATCATGAGGATTCACGGTGGTGTCGCGATGCATTCTCAGGCAAGGTTTGGCAACTAATTGCAAGCAACGAAATAAATCTCGCGAGAGGGCGGTAGTGAGCAAAAACTCGACTCAGCAGGGAATAATGATAACAAGCATGATCACACGAGAAAAGAGATTAAAAAGGATTGGAAGCGCGTGAATATGCCGCGGAGAGATTTGTGAAAAATAACGTTGGCTGGTTGATCGATTTTGATCTCGAGAAAAAACAAGAAGTTTGAAAGATCATCCAAGGCCTTCTCGCAATTCAATTATCTACGATTTAAATCAGAATTTAATTTTAAATATGATAAAATCCTGCACACTTGATTTTAATAATTTGGAAAAGTTATTTATCGTTTACACTTTATCATTGAAATTGTAGAGTGCAAAAATGATTAGAAAATTGTTATTTTTTGACATTTATTGTCAGATGGCGCTTGGAACTTCTGCTCACCAAAAACATACATGCTATATCTTAAAAATCTTAAAGTTTAAAGAAACTACGAGACATCTCATCAAATTTTAAAAATATATATATATATATACACTCTAGAAAATGAAAATTCATACAAATTTCAAACTTCATTCAAATCTTTTGAAAAAATTATTTATCGTTTACACTTTATTATTGAAACTGTAGAGTGCAAAAAGAATGATTCGAAAATTGTTATTTCTTGACATTTACGTCAGATGGCGCTTGGAACCTCTGCTCACCAAAAATATACATATATGCTATATCTTAAAAATCTTAAAGTTTAAGGAAACTACGAAGCATCTCGTCAGATTTTAGAGAAAAATATACATATCATGCTCTACAAAATGAAAATTCGTACGAGTTTCAAATCTTCTTTGTCAATCTTTCTCTTGCATTTTTTTTTTTTTTTTAGTAAACTCAAACTCTTTCGAAATTAAAAATACAACTGGGTTCAA
>NW_006263371.1:1848203-1851135 GCF_000469605.1 Apis dorsata
AGAGATAACCTAACCTTCAGATCAGGGAAGAAAATTCTTACTCACCCTCCATCTCCAGGGAATTACCATCCCAGAACACCGGGGGAATAAAATTCCAATTCGTTGGCCATCGGTATCCCAACAATCTAGCCCAGAATCGTCTCTCTCCTCGATTTCCACTTATCTTCTCCGCTTTTCCTTGTCCCGCCCTCGTTTGTTACCGCATCGAAGGCTGCGATCAGCGGGCCTGTGGCTGCGGTTGCGACCGCAACATCCGCCGGATATCGCGTGCGCCACGCTACACACACACACACACACACATATACACACTTAACGGCGCAACGTCTGATGCGTCTTCGTCACGAAGATAGTTAACCACAGCTCGGAAAGGTACTCGTGTAGACGTAGACCATCTGGACAATGAATATAAAAGTGTAGAGGATGGGTCGAGGATGGAAAGAGATAAAAAAGGTGGGCAGTGTTGTAAATGGCTGTTGTGGAAATCCTTTTCTTCTTTCTCTCTCTCTCTCTGGTCCCGCTGAATGGACGGTGAATGTTTAAGATGAAAAACGTTTCGATTCGTTCGATTCTTTGGGGGATAGAGACGAAATTCAATAAGATACAGGGGTAGAGAAAACATGTTTGGAAAGGATTTTGAAAGACTAAAGAAATTCAGATTTTTTTATAATCGGTGATATTGATTATGTAAAAAAAAAAAAGAGATGAGACATAAAGGACATGAATATTTATAAGATATTTTTTTATATCGTTTTTCGATCTTGATAATTTTTATTTATACGTGTGTTGTTGGCATTTGTTGTTTATTAAAAAATAACTTAATAACTTAATATAATCAAGACAGACATATAATATAAATGAATATCGTTAATAATTTTTCAAATTAGAACAGTAAAAGTTAGCTTAACGATCTTGATGAGAACATATATTGAAAAGTCAAATCAAGATGGAGATACATTTTTTCTAAATAATTACCAAATTGAGAATATAAATGATACTGTTCCACGGTATAAAATTTGCATAAATAAGAGGAAGAGGAAGGCCAAGATTACCCCTTCAAGAGAAGAAAGAAAAATCGCAGAAGTTGAAGGAGGAGGAGTAGGAGGAGGAGGGAAGAGGAGCAGGTGGAGAAAAGATACGGGGATTGCGAAGGAGGGAACAGATGGAACGATGGTCGTCTGAGGGTGGAAGGCCCTCAGGTGGAAAGGGTGCACGTCAAATTGGCCGCATAAGCGTGCTCCTTTCATTGAATCGTCTAACGACCAGACATAAATTAGATTGAAAACTGGAGGATGCCATGGGGAAGAACCACCGACGATTTTCTGCATCTGGTAACCTCCTTAAAATGTCTGAGGAACGAGGACAATATGTGACCGGGGAGGAGGAATTTTATTTCATTTTTGGCTGACGTTTTTCGATTGAATTCGCCTCGTTCTTTTTTTTTTTTTTACTTCCTTTTTTTACGAGGCTCTTGCGAGAAAAGGAACATTGCTGGAGTCGTTGTTTACGACGAGTTGTTGGGAAGAATTGCTCGTTCCAAAAAAGGTATCGTGATTCGCACAAGATTCGTGGTGTATCGTTAATTCTTTGCATTTCTCAGAGATTCGAGCACGTTCTATTCCTCTAAAAGAAATCTTCCAGATCTCTCAGTATCTCTCTCGTGAATTTTTCGATTCGTTGATTACCAAGTCGAAAGATTTGAAGATGAGAAGTTATCGAGAGAGTCGGTGGATTCTAATTTCCGTTTCGTTGTTAATTAGATGCTCGAAGATGATAACCGAGTTAATTAATCGAAGCTGAAAGTTTTATCGAAAATCGTTTGAGAAAATTTCGAGAAAAATCTCGTCAACGATTATTTCCTTTCTCCTCTAAAATAGTTTCAAAAATTATCCTTGAAATTGTTACACTTGAAAAATTAAAAGAAATAATCTCTTTTTTGGATATCGTGAGAAATTTCTGTGACCTGAAAATCGACGTGGAAATTATTATTATCGGTATGGTTTTTTCCTTAATGATTTTCCTCTTTTTCAAAATCAAATATTATCGAAAATCCCGAGAGAAACGTGGTGGACAGCGTGAAAAGATGGGGGAAAATAGGATTATATCCCATTACATTTATGCTTTCTCCTCGAGAAGAGGCTTGAAAATGTACACAAACCCGTAAGAAGCCGCCATTGCACCCCGGGGAGCGGTAACACCGAGTCTTCGAGTCCTGGCTGGATACACTCTAGAAAGCCGGAATGTAAATGGCCGTCTTGGCAACTCGATTAATTAAATTGCCCTTCTCTCTCGCCATCGTGTTTACGTTTTATTCTGGAAGGAGAGAGAAATTCCTTTGAAAAATCGACAATTCGCCTCGATAATTTTTCAAAAATTGCGAAACATAAAAATAATTTAATTAACACTTGTTACGATACTACTAGTGAAGAAGAATATTTCAAAAAAAAAATATTTCAATAAACAGAAGACTCGATGAGATAGATAAATCCAAAATAAATAAATAAACTGTGAAAAATAAACTTGTTCTATCCATACACTATATTATTTTCCTCGAGCTTTATCTCGATGCTTTCTGACCATATCTCGTAAATCGAGTTTATTCACGAATCCCAGCGAATCCATCGTTACATCGAGCCAGATATAAAAAAAAAAAAAAAATCCTGTATCACCCTATTCGCGAAACGACCAACTTTTTTGCGAAAATTCGAAAATTTCCTTCCTATTTTCCCGAATGGAAAAACGAACGAGCAGGCTGAGAAAGAATGAAAAGGCGAGAAGGAATCAACGGGTCATCATTCGAATTCCTTGTTCCCAATTTATGAAAACAACCGGAAGGAAGCCGATCTGTCGCCATAACAATAATCCGTAAGAACGGGTGCGGTGTTATAAAGACGAAAATCCATGTTCTCTCTGATCGGCGAGGCGCCGTTTCCAC
>NW_006263371.1:1851498-1852709 GCF_000469605.1 Apis dorsata
CTGGACATTGAGCGCCCCTCCCCCGCGATAACAAAGTGAACGGCGTTTCAACGTTTGAATAAAAGAAGAGGGGAGGAGGAAATTGTTTCGAAGCAAGTTTTTCTGGAAAATAGTTGGCCGAGTTATTCTTGTTCCTCGTGACGGTGATTCTGACGTGAAAAGATTGTTTCGCATCTAGAGATCTTGACAAATTCGATTATTCAAGCAATAGATCAATCAAATTCAAGCAATAGATCAATCAAATTCAAGCAATAGATTATCAACGTGTATCAACATGTTCGTATTGATCATGAAGTGAGTCTATTTAAAGGTTATTAATAACTTGTTTAACCGACTTGCTTGTGGCAAAAATTTAATTCGTTTCATTTTATTATAAAAATGTATATCTTTATATGTAGATTTATGTTGCTGTGTCATATTGCTGCTATGCTATTAAGATCGATGCTATAGATTGCCTGAGTACTTGACAACAATTTAATTCGTTTCATTTTATTTTAAAAAAATATATCTTTATATTTAGCAATATAGTTGATACAATAGCAATATAGTTATATTGCTATTGTACTATTAAAATCGATGCTATCGATTGCCTGAGTGATCATTTTATTATAAAAAAATATATCTTTATGTGTATATTGACGTTGCTGTGTTATATTGCTATTGTACTATTAAGATCGATATTATCGATTGCCTGAGTAATCATTTTATTATAAAAAAATATATCTTTATATGTAGATTGATCCAATAGCAGTATAGTTATATTGCTATTGTACTATTAAGATAGTAGATACTATCGATTGCCTGAGTAATCATTATTATAAAAAAAATATATCTTTATATGTAGATTGATCCAATAGCAGTATAGTTATATTGCTATTGTACTATTAAGATAGTAGATACTATCGATTGCCTGAGTAATCATTATTATAAAAAAAATATATCTTTATATATAGATTGATCCAATAGCAATATAATTATATTGCTATTATGCTATTAAGATCGATGCTATCGATTGCCTGAGTAATCATTATTATAAAAAAAATATATCTTTATATATAGATTGATCCAATAGCAATATAATTATATTGCTATTATGCTATTAAGATCGATGCTATCGATTGCCTGAGTAATCATCTTATTATAATAATATATATCTTTATATGTAGATTGATCCAATAGCAGTATAGTTATATTGCTATTGTACTATTAAG
>NW_006263371.1:1852971-1855284 GCF_000469605.1 Apis dorsata
TCTGAGTAATCATTATTATAAAAAAAATATATCTTTATATGTAGATTGATCCAATAGCAATATAATTATATTGCTATTATGCTATTAAGATCGATGCTATCGATTACCTGAGTAATCATCTTATTATAATAATATATATCTTTATATGTAGATTGATCCAATAGCAATATAATTATATTGCTATTATGCTATTAAGATCGATGCTATCGATTACCTGAGTAATCATCTTATTATAATAATATATATCTTTATATGTAGATTGATATTGCTGTGTTATATTGCTGCTATGTTAAGTTCAATTGCTCGAGTACTTGCACCTGACAACAATTTATTCATTTTATTATAAAAAAAATATACATAATATCTTTATAAGTAGATTGATGTTGCTATATCGTATTGCTGCTATGCTATTAAGTTCGATTGCCCTAGTGATTGCACGAGACAACAATTTATTCGTTTTATTATAAAAAAAATATATCTTTATATGTAGATTGATGTTGCTGCTATGCTATTAAGATCGATGCTATCAATTGTCTGGGTAATTGCACGTGACAACAATTTATTCGTTTCATCTTATTATAAAATATACATGATATCTTTACATGCAAATTGATATTGCTGTATCGTATTGCTGCTATGCTATTAAGTTCGATTGCCCGAGTGCTTGCACGTGACAACAATTTATTTCGTTTCATCTTATTATAAAAAGAATATACATGATATCTTTATGTGTAGGTTGATGTGTCATATTGCTGCTATGCTATTAAGATTGGTTACCCGAGTGCTTGCACGTGACAACAATTTATTCGTTTCATTTTTTATTATAAAAAAATATACGTGATATCTTTACGTGTAGGTTGATGTTGTTGTAATGCTATTAAGATCTTGGCCTAATCCTTTTTCTGTAGATTTATGTTTTTCTGCAAAAATTATAAAAATTTCAAACTTATCGTGAATTTGCTCTCACTACTTAATACTTAAGTCTTAATGACAAATATTTATAAAAATATTCGAATGCTGTTTGGTTACCAAATCAATTGCTGGTATGTTTTTCTGTGAAAATTATAAAAATTTCAAACTTATCGTGAATCTGCTCTCACGAATACTTAAGCCTTAATGACAAATATTTATAAAAATATTCGAATGCTGTTTGATTACCACATCAATTGCTAATCAATTTGTTATCAAGTAGCCAACAACCCTTAAGCGAATGAATCACAATTAAACAATTAATCGATCAATAAATTTGTATTCAATGAAGAAGAAAGGACAAAATGAATTCAACGTACGTAAAATGCACGTTATTTGTTATGAACTAGCACAGATTTCACAGTTTTCGTGAAGGATAGGGGAGGATAGAGTCGTAAAGGGATTACGCTCAAAGTTAACGCGGTCCCGTTAAGAAACGTCCTGATAAAATAAAATCTTAATCCCGGCCACCGAAGATTTAAGATCCCTTTACCCTTGTTTTCCACTCCTGTCCGGGCCACCCTTGGCCATTCTCTTCTTTTCCTCCTCCTCCTCCTCCTCCTCCACTCTCCCTCTCTCTCTCTCCCTTATTCCCCTTTGTCGACCATTGCCAGCTTTTACGGCTTACTGGCTCGATTATTAGACGTGTCTCGTTTTCATGAAACAACCCCCCACACCCCACCCTCCTCGGTTTCGTGGCCCCCAAGGTTGTATTAACCTGTGTAATTTTATTACCACGGTATTGCGTGTGGCAAGAGTTCTTTTTTTTTTTTTTTCTTTTTCCTCTCTCGTTTTTTAATCTCCTCTCACAAGTTGATAAATTTCACTCGCAAGGTTTCTCCCTTCCAGAGGAATAAATAATCTTTCTAACTTGTAAAGATAATTTCGTTTATTATCGTAATCTAAAAATTTTTTTCATTTTTCTTAATCCTTTGTACGATGCGCAAAAGAAAGATCGAGAATTCGAATTTGGAAAACGAACATGAGTCTGAAGCTTCTCTCTTCACCTTTCCTTTCCAGCACCAATGGCTACGTGTGCCTGATGTTCCACAGAAGGGACAGCCACATAATAGAAATGCAACTGTCGGAATGGAGCCAGCAACCCGACGACGTGTGCAACTCGAGTACGTTCAACTCCCACTCGACGCCGTACACGACGTTCATTAGTAAGTCAATTACCAATCATTTATTAAGTCATTGCGTGTACTCTTACAATTCGCCATTTCTCCTCGCTTCTTCTCCCCTCGACGAGGACCTCGAAGCGATCTCGATCGCTCGTCGAGGAGAACGAAAATTTTCCTTTCTCCCTCTCTCTCTCTCTCTCTCTCTCTCTCTCTCTCTCTC
>NW_006263371.1:1855660-1865905 GCF_000469605.1 Apis dorsata
GAAGAGAGAAACGCGTGAAAGAGGAAAAGTTTGGCTCGACTTGTTCTCACTTCGACGGTAGATATCCTCCTAATTGACAGATCGAACGGAATATTAATCGCGGCCGCGACTTCGAAACGCGGTTCCTCACTGTCGCAGTTTCTCGTTTCGCTGAGCTCGAAAATAAAACGGCCGGCCGTTAGAATTAAAAGTGATATTTCACTGTCGAAAGTTGCCAGTGAGAAGAAATAATAAAAAAAACAGGGGAGGGGAGGGGAGAAGAGGGTGGGGGGCGCGGATAATAGAAATAAAAAGAGGATGGAAAAAAAAGGAAGGGAGGGGGAGGAGAGCGGGAACAAAAGGGAAATGGAAGGGAAATATAAAATATGACAGTGGGCGCGGTAGAGGGGGGAGATAGCGCACCCCCCAATGGACCACTCTTGAAACACGATGAAATTATTTCGCGAGAATACCCCTCCCCCTCCTTCCTTCCCAATCTTTACACGTGTATCGATAAATAACGTCTCAACAATGGCCAGTTTATCGTTTGTATTACTTCACTATAAATATTGCTCTTCTAAACGAAATTGTATAATAATAATAATCTGTCAAAATTTGGAAGGAGGAAAAAAAATTCGATATTTATATTTTTATATCTATTCTTTCTTCCATTTCTCTCCTTTTCTGAACACATCTTTCAAATTATATAATATTTGTATAGAATTCTAAGAAAATTTTTATAGTTCTATCATATCGTCGAATCGATAGATTTTTTTTTTGATTTTAATTGTTTCAGTTTTTAATCATTTTGCCATAGCAGCGACTCGATTGAAATTCGTTGAAATTAAATTAAAAAAAAAGTAGAGACGGAAATAGAAATAACAGTAGATAAACGATTCATCGAATAATCTTATCCCTTCCCTTCGATACAATTTTTCTTCCACCCCCCGTTTCTCGCTGCACAACAACAATCTCGTGTTTTCCGATCCGCGAATTTCCCTGTATCGAGAAAAAAAGAGAAAAAGAAATACAGTGGGGATGGAGGAAAAAATACGAGGAACATTTTTAATTCCACAAAGTGGCCCAAAGTGCGGGAGCGAGCAGCGCAAACAACAGGAAGTTCCGCTTTTGTAATCTGGATCCGTGGAAACCGGAAGCGGTGGCGGTCGAAACTGATTTCCAACCGCGTCTGGAAATCAATCGAAGGAGGGGTCGCCCCTCTCGCCAATCGAATTCAGTGTCTCTGCTTTGTTTCGATCTTGTTCTGATCTCTCGAACCTTCCTGCTCGACCAATCTGCTCGAATCTCGTTCGTTCAAGAAGAATCGTTCCGCTCGAGAAACGAACGTTCATATTTTTTGACAATTATTCATTGGATCTATTTAAAGTGACAGTGTGTGATGGAAAAGAGAAAAAATTGCGAGAAAATTCTCGAATATTGTTAATTTTCAATTGGAAGAAAAATATAAGAATAATAATCGAGATAATAATCGTCGGTTTCTTAAATAAATATTATCTTTTTTAAATAAGATTCGTTTTAGGGTAAATGTACAGGGTATATCGATATATTTGTGGAAAATATTTTTAGAAAAATAGAGTAAAATAAAAGTTGATGAAGAGAAAAATATCGGTTAATAAGGTTTGTTTATTAAATTATAAATAATTTAAAAGAAAGAGAGTTTTATTTCGAACACTAGGAATCGATCCTCCAAAACTGTTCCATATTAATATTACATATGGAATCCTTATTAACATTAGAAAAAAGAAGAAAAATTTTCCACAAATATATCAAATACCCTGTATAATCATCAATCAAAAAAAAATCCTTATTAGAAAAAGAAAAGAAAAAAATTTCTATAAATTTTCATAAATATATATCAAACACCCTATATAATCATCGATTAAAAAAAGAATTCTTATTAAAAATCCCATTAGAAAAAAAGAAGAAAAATATTCCACAAAATTTCTATATAAATTTTCATAAATATATCAAACACCCTGTATAATCATCAATTAAAAAAAAAATCCTTATTAACATTAAAAAAGAAGAAGAAAAATATTTCACAAAATTTCTACAAATTTCCACAAATATATCAAACATTCTCTATAATCATCGATCAAAAAAAGAATCCTTATTAACATTAGAGAAAGAAAAAAATATTCCACAAAATTTCTACAAATTTCGACAAATATATATCAAACACCCTGTACAATCATCGATCGATTTTATCGATCGATGGTTCCCTCTAATCCTGTACGTGACTCATCGTACGCCAGAGAGCGGCTAGAAGTGGGTAGTAAAAGTTGGGAAAAGTGGAAGGGCAAACAAAAGGTAAACACGGAGTGGAGTAATTTCAGCGTGGTCTAGACGACGGCGAGGCGGAAGCATGAATGCCGTCACGACCAATTCCTCTCTCCCTCCGTCACTGTTATGGAATCGCGTAATCGGCTTAAGCAGGGAGAGGAAACTGTGTTGCCTCCCTCCTCCTGTCGAGGAGGAGGACCTCCTCGAGGTTTACGACGGATTCGGCATATGATCCTTTCCGCGATCGTAAAGGAGCCTCTCGATCGATCGTACGACCTCCTCCTCCCCTCAACTTCCTCTTTGTGCCCTTCGCGTTTCCGTCTCGACGATGTTTGCACCGCGTTTCCCATTCTTCGACGAGGAGGGGAAGGGAGAAGGGTGATTTTAAGGGCTGTCTCGGTTGATGTCCCATCGAAAATGAACGGGGTTGGAGAATAGCAACACGCTTGGAATTTCAGACGGCCAGATATTTCTATTATCGGATCTGGCTTTTTAATTTGAATTAATTCGTGAAAAAGGAAATCGTTAAGATTGTAAAGATGCGAAGGGGAAGTGAAGTAGAGAATAATACCTCGACTTGGGGAGAAAGTTAGTGTTAATAGCAAAATTTTTATTATTATATCGAAGTAATTTTAAAAATGTTTGGAAAATTATTAATATTATTAATATTATAAAATTTAACAAGAAATGTAGAGATAAATGATTATTTTGTCTGAAATAATGGAAGAAGAAACAAATGTAAAGATAAGTTTGAGTAAATCCTGTTCCAACGAATATATATAGATACTCTACGTCAAAAAAATGGATAAGAAGATTTTGATTAATTTTATAACTCACGTTTTCAGCGTCGGATCCGATCACCAGGCAGTGTCCGAACCTGGGTCGATACGAGATCGTGTCCGTGTTACATTCTTACAACAGCGTGGAGGACATATTGGGGGTGGACGGTGACCAGAGCATGGCGAATGCGGCCGAAGTTCAGGATGTTAGGGTGACGTCGACACCCTATCCGGGTCGGTGCCGTTATGGCAGTGTCCGCCGATTGGATATCGGTTGCAAAACACCGGATCGCATGGAATTCGCTACGTCGTGCAGCGATGAAACCCCATCAGGTAAAATTTTTGGTAAATTTTTTTTTTTTTCAAATTTTCAATCCAATGACAGGATAAGTTTATTAATTTCGTTTCAAAATTCAAATTCTGATGAGATTATAAATCGAGCCGAGGGAAGTTCAAATAAATAATTCAAATGAAAATAAATTTGAATACGTCTGTTTTTATATCAAATTTTATTTTCGTAAGATAGAGATTAAAATATATATATAAAGATCCAGAAATATTCTTAATTAATTTATTCCTCTTGACACTAACTTGACGCTAACTTTAGTTTTTTGATGGATGGAGAATTGCCTCGTTTAATCCTGTTGTATAATATTGTTAAATTATTCTTGTCTTTCCGAAGAAATTTACTTCTAATCGAATCTTCGTTCCTTGTTTGTTCCTTGTTCATTCTTATATTGGTAAATAATTATATTAACTTTCTTATTTCCTTTGGAGATAAAGAAAATAACCTCAAAAATATTATAAGTTGTATGTATGTTTCTAATTTTTATGTTATATGAACTTTTTCAATTGTCATTATCCCATTATTATTATATTATTATTATGTTGTGTAAACAGAAGGGTTATAAAAGTTAAAAAATCCCGAGTGATTAATGCTTGTTTCTCTATTTACGATATTTTTCCTTCCTCCGCTGACATTTCTGCTATATTATTATCCCCCTCCAAAACAAGGGAAACGAAGACATAAAAATTCCTGACATCCAACGAGATGACGAGGGCAAGGAAAGTGTCTGAGAACATTGATAGCTTTGGAACATGGCTTTTGACGTTTCTCAGACGCGAATCCTCATGTTGGGGCGGCTATATCCGAGGGGCGGCTACCCTCTTCAATTTCGTAAAACGTCGTTGAATAACTCAGTTTCTCAGAAGCAATTTCGGAGGAGTAGTTTAAAGTGACTCGAAGAAATAAAGGTAATTGTACATAAATGAATACAATTACGTATATTTAAATACGTATCGATTCAAATATGTTTCAAATTATTTAAAACCATCAAATCTCTCTCTCTTTCTCTCTATCCATCTAGGCATCTATCCATTTTGCCATTTCTCAAATATTAGAACACGACTAGGTTGAGAGACACTGGCGCCAGTGTGTCCTTTTCTCATTATAAAAGTCTGGAAAGTGTCTGAAGATGTCATCAACCGACTCTTTCTCTCCAAAAACCTTTCCAACCTCCTCTCTAGTCTCCTCCCTCTCGATTGTCACACCTGTCTTACCTGTATCTCACCTCTTTAGAATCGTCAGAGCGTCAGAGTCGCAACAAGCAACAGTCGAACAAAGTCTCATAGGATTAAGGCCGAGTTATTCCCTATTGAGAGAGACGCAACCTGTTTCCTTCTTCTTTCTTTCTTCTCTAAAGCAACTAAATTCACGAAGAGCGAGCTGCGTGACGGCGTTGCCCCTCACTTCACCCTTCCTTGTACGCAAACTTTGCAGCTTTATTCGAGTGTACGTGTTTATGACGCGTGCCTGCAGATCCGCTCTCGTTCAAAGGTTAGGCACAGTTGGGTTCAGAGACTTTGGTTGGCCGGCTGGGATTTTTGATACGTGAATAGTTGCCAGGTGAAGTTGTCGTTTCTTGATCTTTTCGAGCAGCAATGAGAGATGATCAGGAATTTATGGGGTGAATGGTCGAAGATAGGAGCCGTTGCGTTGTTGCGAGATCTTGAGAGGTTGAGACCAAAGAAAGAGGTGCGAGTTCTTTGGATGGTTGTGGCTGAAAATAACATTTGTCGAGTAAAATAGATGAGTGATGGGTTTTTTGTGGTCGGTGTATGAGTCATCTAAATAAAAATCGTTGCTAAGATTAAATTATTAATTAATCGAACAGTAGTTCAATTGTGTATCTTGAGATTTAAGTTGAGATTCAATTGCATCATTTCGAAAGTTATTCCGTTATTTATTTTCAGCAAGATTCTAATCCCAACTGTAAATGAAATGAACACTGTTGTAGAAATAGATGTGATTAACGATCGTTGTTAATAGAACTGGTTTCGAGATGTTCCTCTTCCTGGAAAATTGAGATCCCTGTTTGTGGGAAGTCTTAACGACCAATTCGCGTTTCTTAGGTTAAAAGAGGAACTGGAATCCCCTTGTTGACAATGTTAAGACACCAGGACCCGACAAGATAAATCCTCAGTTATGTCAATGCTCTTCTTCCCCGTAAAACAATTCTAGATACAGAAATATTCTCGCATTTCCATCGATTTTTGTCTCCTCTGCGAGTGTATTTTATTAAAAAAGGATTTTTTGAAGAAGAAGCAAAGTTGAGTACAATTATATTCCATGAAGAAGGATGTTACTAATTTGTAAAGATATGAAAGCTATTATTAATGGAACAATTTTTAAAAAGTAAAAACGTTAATATAATTTATAACCATCACATTCATTTCGATAATGAATACGTTAAAATTAATTTACCTTGAATCTAATAATATTCACTTGAATCTAAATTAAAAGGGAGCCAAAGTTTTAAAGTACGATTAAAATATTACATTTTTATTCGCACTGTATAACGAATATACGTCGTCAGAGTGGATTTTAATTAATATCGTCGAAAGCTAGCAAGTTCCCTCTTTGAAATGCTTTTCGAATTGTGTCGATACGACGCTCCGTTCCCAAGATATCGTCCTATAAAGAGGAGCATAATTTCGTAATATTTCATCTCCATCGCGCGCCACTCACTGACCTATTCCATTCCCCCTCCACCTCCTTCTTCTCCCCTCCTCCCACTCGTGTCAGCGAGAGACGTTGAGTCAGCAATACTTTTTTCACCATTCCTAGTAAGCACTCAACATACGCACTTCTAGGAATAAAGTGAATCATAGGGATCACTAGACGTCGCCATCTTCCACTTTAAGCGGTCAAACTTTGGACCCGCGTATCTCGGAAACGGATTGAGCTATCGACTTGGAATAAAGTGCATTTTCAAGAGCGTTCACTGCTTCGAGATATATTCCCAAAAGAAAATATCGAATTCTTTTTAGAAGTTACTGATAAAATTCATTCTTGATTATACATTACGTTGTAGTTCATTTGAGTTTTATTAAAATTATTCGAACATTTTTACAAATATTTCTCGAATACTTCGAATTTAAATCGTATCTTTATCGTTCTTTTACACGCTTTGTTCAAATTTTCTCAGAAGGTTGCACGCGTTCCATGACATCATATTTAAAAAAAAAAAAAAGAGAGACAAAAGGAAAAACAAGCGAAAGGAAACAATTTCAGAAACGCGCTCCAAATGTAAAGAAGCAATCGAACGGAAGAATCTATCAGTATTTGTGGATCAGAGGCGACAATGCCGAGTGACGTCCCCCTATTTTTGCCCCTTTTGAAAGCATATTTGGTGAAAAGGTGCAACCTTCTTCTCTGTCCGCTGAATTTTCCCCGTTGTTTATTTCCGTTTTCTGCGAGCTGTCGCGCGGACGCTGTAAATTCTCATCTTTCTATCTTTCCAGCCCCGATAAGGTATCCGAGGAGCCGAGACAACACGCCAGATATCGACATGTCGAAGCGATTTACGGCTTTCGTTTATTTCGTACCCGTTTGTGCGCCTTTTGCTCCTCCACAACTCGTAACACACAGTCGACCTTTTTCCACTCTAAAAGCCGCGTGTCCTTTGTCCGGGGGGGGGGAAGGGGAAGGGGGATCTCTATGCTGTGAGGACCATTTTTCAAGGATTACTTGAAACGATTTACACGACGATGTCAACGTCGCAGTTAATTTGGGAAGGGGGATGAAACAATTCCAGATATTTTGCCCCTCTCTTATAAATTGTGCGCCAATATATCGGAAGAATCTTTTCGTCTCGTCCTTTCAATAATATCGTACATCTTGTATCATTCTGGATTTTTTTCCGGATTACTTTTAAGATCATCGTCGAACTTAACTTGTCCATTTTTTTTTTTAAATTCTGCGAGATAAAACGAACATAAGACAGGTTAAGACAGAAAAATATTTATAATAAATATAATAAATATTCAGAAAAAAGAAATGTCGATCGTTTCACGTTCGCGCAATTAAAAAAAAAAAAAAAAGAAGAAGAAGAAGAAGAAAGAGAAATTCGTCTCGTACAATCTATTTATTTTTCTTTTTTTCTTTTTTTGCGACCACCATTTCCCTGATATAAAGGTTCGAGCAGCGTAAAAATTTAATAATCGAAGGAATTCTAATTGCGCATAGTTGATCATAATTGAACGGTCTTAACCGGCTTTAGTCGACGGGGGGATAATTTAATTCTCTTTTCACGAACGTTAAACCGGCTCTCCTTCCTTTAAAACGGTGCCTCGTTTCAATTGCTCCCATTTTTACGTTTTCTCCCTCTTCTCTCTCCCTCCCTCTCCCTTCCTTTAACCAACCCTCCTCTCAGCCTGTAGCCTGTAACTCGGTCGTGAAACGACCCTTAAGGTGAACGAAATCGAACACTTAAAATCGTTGCATGGGTGATTACCCATTCAGTACTTTCGTTAGAACGATAAACGTTCCTCCCGTTGCTACGAGAATCTCTTTCCTCTCCTCCCTTCCCTCCCCCCCTCGAAGCCGATAAACCGGTCGGAAATCGTGCTTTCATACCTCGATTCTCGAAAATGGGGTCACATTACCAACTATCGTGATATTTCCATGCTCGGGGCAAGCGTTCGTTCAACCATTTCTCATCTTTCCTTCGTCTTTTTCTTTCGTCCCTTCGCGTGGTTCAAGCGTATTAACCGATCAAGCGTATTCGTTTCTTCCTCTCGAAGGGAGAGGAGGAAGAGGAGGAGGGATTCGTGATGAATTTTGGTTTGGTTTTTTTTTTTTTTTTTTTTTTTAACACCGGTTATCGGTATCCGTTTGCAGAGTATTTGTGCCACGGAACATGGATCGAGAACGACACAGCGTATCTGGTGGCGAGCACCGACGTGGGACGATATTGTCTCGTTTACAGTGCATCCGCAGCGGCGACAGGGAGCCGCGAGCTCTCCGTGACGGGTCACCTTGCCTCCTGTCCCAGAGCACCTCATCGTCATCTTGTGTCGTGGCAGGTCAACCTCACGTCGTACGGTGGGTATTATTATAGCAATTATATGTACAAGTAATCGCATTGTTTTGTCTTAATTATAATAAATAAAAATAATAATAATAATAAAGTATTCGATAAATTTGAGAAAAAAATTTGAAAGTTGAATTGTTGATCGAGGGATTGGAAAATTGAAAAATTTGGAGGTAAATTTTAAGTGATTGGAGAGTAAAATTTAAGATTCAGAATTTGGAACTTGAGAAATTTTGAGGATTAGGAAATTGTATATTTATCGTAGAAACGAAATAATTGAAAAAATGGAAAATTTGTAACTTTGATGACTAGAAAATTGTATGATTAGAATAATTTAGAGTTTGAAACTTAAGAAAATTAGAATTTTGGAGATTTTGAGGATTAGAAAAGTGTATATGATTAATTGTAGAACAAAATAATTTTGGAAACTTTGAGTTTGCACAACAAAATAATTGAAAATTCAAAATTTGTAACTTAAAAAAAAATCTTTGAGGAGTAAAAAATTATATGCGTGATTAAAAATTTAGAATTTAGAATAAGAAAAGAATCTTGGAAATTTTGACGATTAGAAAATTGTATGTATAATTAAAATAATTTAGAATTTGAAAGTTAAAAATTTTGAATATTAGGAAATTGAATGTATGTTTATTCGCAGAAACAAAATAAATAAAAATTCAAAATTGATAACTTAGAAAAGGATCTTGAAAACTTTGATGATTAGAAAATTGTATGCATGATTAGAATAATTAAAAATTTAGAATTTGAAACTTAGAAAAGGATCTTGAAAATTTTGATAATTAGAAAATTGTATGATTAGAATAATTAAAAATTTAGAATTTGAAACTTAAAAAATCAGAATTCTGGAAATTATACACGATTAATTACAGAACAAAAAAATCAGAAAAGTCTTGGATACTTTGATCGTGTAACAAAATAATTGAAAATTTGTAACTTGAGAAAGAATCTTCGAAAGATTAAAAAATTATAATAGCCTAATTAAAATAATTAAAAACTTACAATTTGAAACTTAGAAAATCAGGATAAAATTAAAAATACAGAAGATCCTGCCAATCGTAATTAGAACAAGGAGTAATAAAGCATTACGGGTCATCACGGTTCATCTCATCCAAGGATCTAGTATTGTGGCAGCTCCATCTCGCGTCATTGTCAGCGACGTGTCTCGTTTGCGATATTGATCAGATTGTCCAAATCGGTCGTCCGCATCAACGCTAATTAATCAGCTGATTCCCTTTATCTTTCATTGAATTGTCACGAATTCTGAGAGGCACGAATCGACAGAGTGATCCTAGAGGAATTGAGGATTTCTATGCAAGTTTAAAAGAACGACGACACGAGGGAAAATTTCTCTTGCACGTTGAATAGAACTTTTTTTTAACTCATAGATTTAGAACGGAGTATGCCTTTCTTTCTACTAAACCGATTAGTTCAATCGAAAAATTGAAATTCGGATCGAAAAAAAGAGGCAGATGTTTTAATCGTTCAAACGAAATCGAATTTTCAAATTGGAAAAATTCGGATATCGAAGCATTATTAAAATAAATTAGAAGATAATATATTAAAATATTATATAATTTATATATATAAATAATATATAAATTAGAAGAATCCGGATGAAAATTTATTAAAAACTGTTGTTGACAATTGTTTGGAAAATGAGATTTCGTTAAAAAAGAATTATTATAACCAAAAAATAATTTGAAATTCATCCTTCCAGCTCAATGCGGCGATATCTCGACGGCCACGTCGTGGACCTTCCGGATTTCCGCCTCGGTTTACATCCTGGCTGT
>NW_006263371.1:1866129-1886501 GCF_000469605.1 Apis dorsata
TATCACTGAGTGAAGAGACCAGGCCACGAGACGGCCGTGTAGTCAATCTACACAAACTCGAGTCGTCAGCACAGCAACTATAATAAAACAACAACAACAACAACAACAAAAAAAAGTCTCTATATATATAAATATAAATATAAATATAAATATAAATATAAATATATAAATACAAAATAAAAAAAAAATATATATATATATAAATACACAAAGTATATATATATATTAAGAAACGATTTAACGAAGGATCCCAAAAGTGTGATGGGAGAAAGTAACCTAATAATCAAGCATAAATTAACGTGTAAGTGTTCGTGGGTGCGAGAGAGTGTGCAAAGAGAGAACGAGAGAGAGAGAATGAAATAGAAGAGAATGCCGTTGAGAGGCTTCATCCGAATAAAGAATATCAGAACATGGCGAATCATTGGCTAAAAGGATGTACATAGAGATGGTGTACATGTACATAAAATTCACTTAAGGAAGCTTGGTTTTATCGAAGCAGCTGCATCTGGAAATGTTATCTTCTGCCAAAGGGGTGAGGAAAAAGCGAGCCACGTTATTCAGATTATGCGTACTTTTCCTAGTTGACTTGGGATAACGAAATCTTGGATTTTTGTAAATTTCTTTTATCTTTATTTATTTATTCTTTTTCTTTTTTTTTTTTGTTTCTTCGTTTCGATTAGATCTTCTCGGACATTCGATCGATAATTGGACGAATTATTTATATTTATTTATCCTCTAGAAATGGTTAAATGAGTGATAGAACAGGTTACGTGGACGATACGTGGATCTCTTTAATCGCGGATTTTTCTATCTAAATTTCCTAAATTTTCACAACCACCCCTATTCGCTCGCAATTAACCTTCACTAATTAGAAAACCTTCCTGGACTCGCAACCGGTGTCGCGCGTAAAATCGGGAAAACTAATTTAAGCAAAAACAAGGAAAGTGAAAAAAAGAGAAAGATAGAAAAAAAAATACAACAAAGAAAAACGTGGACAACAATGGAAAAAGGAAAAACTAATCAAATCAAAAAAAAAAAGAAAAAACGAAACTAAGGGTGCTGGGGCCAATAGTGTGTGCATTTTGAGTGGTGATCGTAGCCCACGTGTGTGAATGGAAGCAGACAAAGAACGAAAAAAATAAAGAAAAAAAAAAAAAAAGAAGGGGAAGCACGAAACAAGCGAAGAAAGGAACACGACCGAGGACAGAAATCGAGCGAGCGAGAGCGAGAGAGAAAGGGAGAGAAGGGAGCGAACGAGAGAGAAAGAGAGAGAGAGAGAGACTTATAACAACTTATTTAGATCCACGACGTGTCCGCGATGTTTTGGAAACGGTGCGTATCGTTCTCCAGCTCGAACAAAACTTGTGTTTTGCTCGGAACAGGAAACGTTTCCAACTGTAATTATACGTATTTTAATTAAAGTTGCGCGCCACTTGAGTGAAAAGAAGGAAAGAAAAAGAGAGAGAGAAAAGAGTGGTGAAATTTTTTCGCGCGCGTGTGTGAATATGTACGTGTACGCAGAAAGTTGAAGGTAAATGAAAGAAGGAAGGAAGGAAGAGGAAGCGAGATAGAGAGAGAGGACGAATACGGAATGAAAATGATTATCGTTGTTATTATATTGTCATTATAATTGTCATTGCACGAGTGAGAGCATGTGTGTGTGTGTGTACCTCTCTCTCTTCTTCTTCTTCAGCTTTTTTTCTTTCCGTTCTTTCCATCCCTTTTGCTCGCGACCCCACCCCCGGTCATCCATATGTGACTGTATAGATCGTAAGGAATGGCCACTGTGACACCGTTTTTCGACGAAAAACAGGTGGAAAGATGAATTTCCTTGAGATTTGATATTGGTGATCTCCTTGTCACCCTTGGTCGACATCTTTAGAGTAAAAGTTTTTTGATGATGAACAAAAACTTTGATAAATGATTAAAGATAGTTCGATTTCGATTTCAAAGGGAAGTTTGAGTTACAGAAGATGAAATTGAATTTATTAAGATGAAATTAATGGTATTACGCGAAAAAATCGAGAAAATTTTATATTGGCGTAAAAGCGAACAACAATTCAATAATTGAATAATTAAATTATTATAATTTGATAATCAAATTTATTTATATATTTTGGATATTAAATTTACGGTTCGAAAACAATGTAAATTTGTGAAAAGAAAAATTGTAATATTGGTGTTTTTTTTTTTTTTTGATCGAGGAAAAATGAAAGTGATTTAAAGGGTTGACTTTAAGAAGGGTGATAGGAATCGCAGATGTAAGAATATCGTAGAATGATCGTTCGATTCTTTATTTGCTCTGAAATAAATGTTTTCTTGTCATAATTTTGATAAAAAAAAGTGCTTGGAAAAATCAAAGATCACGTAGAAACTTTCTGAAAATTCGAAATGAACAAAATAAAAAGCTTGAAAATTGATATAAAAATCGTATTAAAATAAAGAAGTAACTATAAAAAAATTAAAAATTAAAAAGTTACATCTGTAATTAATTTCCTATTAACTCATCTTTAATAATTCACATCTAAAAAAGAAAAAAATATATAAATTAATCTCCATTCAAAAGATTAAGACAGTCCATGAATCCCAGAGCAACAAAGGAATCGAATCGATCGTGGACAATGGATTACAGAGAGAAAACCACGACATATCGATAAATTGAGAGAATTCGAGCAAGAAATTCAGAGAAGCTGCTAGGTAGCGCTAGGTAATCAATTATCTCGCCAACATCCAGAGGAATAGTAGACGAAACAAGGAAAAACTGAAACAAGGAAAAGAAACCAACTACAAAACACGCCATTTACCAGGAAACATTGAAAACAAAGAAAAAAAAAAAAAAAAAAAAAAAAAAAAAAAAAAAAAAGAAAGAAAGAAAAAAAAAAAAAAGAAAGAAAGAAAAAAAAAAAAAAGAAAGAAAGAAAAAAAAAAAAAAGAAAGAAAGAAAAAAAAAAGAATTCAAAATCTCGAGAGAGTACAGATATTTTTCACTTGAAACTATTTTAATTAAGAGACTGTGCTGATAACTGTGCGGACAAAGAGATAAATGACAGTAAAATTCGATCGCGTAAAATTACTCGATTCGCTATACATAATTGAATAGTTGGATATACATACTATAAATACGAGTATAAATACGAAATATAAATATTATAAATATTATACATACGTTACGTATATATATATATATATATATATAAATACACGAGGACAATTCGATGTTGGCTATAAACTTGTAAACTATTAGATAGATAAAAAGAAAGAAAGAATAAAAGAGATTAAGTGTCTGATAAGAAGATGATGAAAGGATTCGTCGATGTCCTAAGCGAACAAATTTTTATACTAGTCGAGACATTTCGACGATTTTGGTGTCATTGTTTAACTTTGCCATTTGTAAATTGTATTGTATAATTGATTAGTGTGATAAATATAAAGATTGTAGAGATTCTTTTATAAACGAAATATTAAACTTAGACTTGTTAAGTTTTGTCATAATTTTCTATTAGATTAATTGAAACTTATTGTAATTTTATTTATTAATTTGGAATTGACAATTATATTCGAATTAAATATGATACCTTTGCATGATATTTCAAATTAGTTTTTAAGTTAGATTCTGTATATAATTTATTAATTTGATACGTATCTAATTTATTAATCCGATTCTTTTAATTTAATTCGAATTCTTAGTCTTTTAGGATTATACAATAATAATTTCTCAACACAGATCATTATTCACATTTGTAATTCGTATTTGGAATAAATTACATTTAATCAATTCTCGTGAAATTTACTTTAGTCAATTCCAAAAAAAAAAATTAGCAAACGATAAAAAGTAATAATTTTTTTTCGAAGTTTTTTATATTGTGATATTCAAATATAGTGACACAAAAGCGTCGAAGTGTTATAAAAAAATATCATCGATCAGATTCATTCCTCGGTTTATGTCAGACATATGAGAATCGAAAATCAAGAAATCGAGAGATTAAAACATAAAAAAATCCTCAACGTGTGTCGAAAAGGAGAAAGAAAATACGACACACGTTCCGCCATTTTTATTCTCCCAATCGCAAGAAAAAAGCGAGACACGGTTCCGATCCTTTATTTCTTCACGAGAAAAAGGGGGGGGGAGGAAGAACTACGAAGAGAACGAGTTTTTTCTGTAAATAATAGCTTTAATGCGATTTTTCACATAAGAGAACAAAACAAACAAAAAAAAAAAAAAAAAAAAAGGGATTGAAATTGAAGAAATTACGAAGGAGAAGGAAAAGGGGAAGACGAGGGGGGAAGAGAAAGAGAAATCTCTTTTTTTTTTTTAAAAAAAATCTTTAATGCGATTTTTCACAAAAGAAAAAAAAAAAAAAAGGGATTGAAATTGAAGAAATTACGAAGGAGAAGGAAAAGGGGAAGACGAGGGGGGAAGAGAAAGAGAAATCTCTTTTTTTTTTTTAAAAAAAATCTTTAATGCGATTTTTCACAAAAGAAAAAAAAAAAAAAAGGGATTGAAATTGAAGAAATTACGAAGGAGAAGGAAAAGAGGAAGACGATGAGTGAAGAGAAAGAGAAATCTCTTTTTTTTTTATAAAAAAATAAGAAACAAAGAAAGGGATGAGAAAGGGAAGAAATGAAAAAGGAACAATTAGAAAGATTCGTGAGGAGAATGTGGTTTTATATAGAATGCGAGAGTGTAGATTTCAGGGTATTTATATCGAGGGTTAAATAGTTAAATATACGAGAAAAAAATATTTAAATATAAATTATATTATAAATATAAATATATACATATATATATAAATATTTGAGAGAATATAAATATGTGTAATTATATATTTATATCCTATCAATATATATATATATTTATATATATATATATACTATGTTTTTATTGTTGTGAAGTTACTGAAAAATGGTCGACGAGCGCGAATTCGTTGGCTCTCTCATGTTTCATCGAAAAATGATTTTCTCTCGATTGTCATCTTTTTATTTTCTATCGAACTTAATTGTTTAGCTTGATTCTTCATCGAACGAATCACTGGTACGAAAAATAACGAAATGGATTTTTTTCATAATCTCCATCCTCTTCTTTTTAAGCAAGAAAATTCTTTTTTACCATCAGACGATAATGCCATATAAATATCGATAACGATTTGAATTTTTAAATTTTTCTTTCAAAATTTTTGAATTCCAAACATAGATAGAACAAATCCATTTGCATAAATAGCTATCTTAAGCTATTTTAAATAGCTATCTAAAAGGATTCTTTCTCAGTATCAGGAAACACAGATCTTATAGCTCTTCAAAGTTCCTCAGAGATCAGTGAGTATTTGATCTCTTCGAGTGGCGCTAGAAACGGTTTCATTTCACGTTCAAAACTCTTGAGAGGAGAACAAATCTCTGATCCGTGTTCTAATCGACAGTTTCCAGCGCTGCAATGATTTTCCACCGTTCGTAAACTTCAGTTCGAAATTTTTTCGTTTTCGTTATTCTTGAAAAAAATTCCATTTCTTATTATGATAATTCAATATCTTTAATTCGTGACAACTATTTAAATAATAATATTTTCTAAAAATTATGTATATAATGGATGAAATTACAATGATCCTTGGACGACAGAGAGAGAAACGTTCGATGAAATAATGATTCTGTTCCGAGACGAATGCAACAGAAATGTATCCGCGTTCCTTCGATGATGTAAAGTGATGTTTATATCGTAAATGAGGATTCGAAAGACAGGTATTTGCGGAGGTGCGTAATGGGGGAGAAAAAAAAAAGATGGTTTCGAAAACGATTTGGACTATTTTCAAGGTGATAGGATCAAAGATTGAACGATTAGTAAAGAATCTAATATTTAAATTAAGTATACAATATATAACTACATTCCTAATTTTAGAAATTTAAAACGTTTCTCTATGATCAGAAATAATCATATTTGAAAGAAGATAAAAATAATTTCAATTGCACAAGTCACGATACACCATGTGATTCAAATAAAATTCGTATTTCATCATCAAATTTTTCATAAAGAGAAAGCATTATAAATATTTTGCGAAATGAAATTTCATTAAAAAAAAAAAAAAAAAAAAATGAGAAGAAATATCGTAGCCATTTTCAGAAGATTAAAAAATTTAAAATTAGAATATTTTTTTTTTTTTTTTTTTGTTTAGATTTCAAAGATCTTCACCTATCACCAATTCATAAATTTATTTCGAAAAAAAAAAAACAAAATGCACTGAAAATAATTCGTTCCCTAACCTCGTCGCGCGCACACTGCCTGTAGAACGAAACACAACGACTACTACCCGTCTCTAGTCTTAGTAATTTACATGGTAATTTCGATTTTGTAAATTGAAGAATCGAGGAATGAGCTTTTGAAACCCTCGATCGAGAAAATTCGAATTTGCTATTTATAGTTTTAGATTATATTATACTTGATTAATAACTATACTAATTTTTCACAATGGCTATGCAAATTACTATCACTCATTCATTATAGTGATATTAATTTCAAACTATAATAAATTTGAACTACTATAATAGAATAGTAAAAGCTGAGAAATTTTTAAAAGAAATTTTTAAAAGAATTTTTAAAAAATTAATCAAACCGATCAATTATCTATTCATCGTCGATTTTTTCTTTTAATTTCTTGAGAAATAATAATAATAAATTTCGCAAAAAAAAAAAAGAATCCACGAATCTTACAAATGGAGGAAAAATCGACGAAGAAAGAAAGAAATTGAAAAGGATGAAAGTTCATTTCGAATTTTGAAGAATAAATTTTGAGATCTCGATCGAGGGTTAAGGCTGCAACCAACCATCTTGATATACCCGTACTAATCACGCTAGAATAAGGATAGCCGCGTGTAAAAGACGCCTGATACATTTTTTACCGAAAGAAAAAAAAGAAAAAAATAAAAAAAAAAAATAGAAGAGGAGATATCAGCGTTATCTCGAACCATGATAGAGTTAAGAGTGGAAGGGGAGTGGAAGTTACCCTGAGAGTGGAACTTTAAAAAAAAAAAAAGAAATGAGATTAATACGCGTTTCATGCGCTCCGTAATTCTCAAGAGAGAAAAGAGAATTTTATCATATTTCAAATTTCGAGTTTTCGAAACGTCAAGCTTTGTACCGTGAAAACCACGATTCTTTGCGTGATCAATAATAACGTTTCGATGTTGATTGAAGAAAGGAAGAAGAGAAAATATATACAGACATACATACACATACACACACATACACACATACACACATGAACTATTACCATGATACTTATTAATGTAAATGGTTTTTCATTACTATATTATAGATGTTACTTAATAATATATTTACAAATAATTAAACGGGAGTTTGTGGTGGTTTTATTCATAAACCTTGACTGTCCTAATTTAAGAATCATATTTGGATGATTTTTTTCACAAATTTTTGCATCCTTCGAAATTTTTTTGTTTAATTTATTATCTATTTTTTTTCTTCTAATTTTATCGTTTGTTTTTATATTTTGTGAGATAATTTGAAAATTATTAGAATAGAATATGTACAAAAACATTTTGAAACCGTAATGAAAATTTTTTCCAAGTGTGTTTCATCATTAAAAATTGAATTTATTAAAAATATTAATTTATAAAAATTACTCGTTCAAGTTACAGGTTATTGAAAAAAATTTTTCCAAAAAATTCTTTTTCTATAAATTACAAAATAAAAAAAAATCTATGGAGATATGTAAATGATGAAAAAAAGGTGAACAACAAAGTTCCGACAATAAATATGTTTTATTACACATATATCTCGTACGAGGGTTACACGATATTAATACATGTTCATTTAACTGTCCAGCAATCAAACACGTTGTATTCATTTTTCATTTCATCTTTTTTTTTTCTTTTTTTTTCTTTTTTTTTTTTTTCTTTTTTCTCTTTAATTCCTCTGTCACCTCTCGCAATCATGAGCGTCTTATCATCGTGACCATGTCGCTTGATACACGTCATCGTCATCACCATTGTCATTTCGATCGTAATTCTTAAATATACAATAAAATTGCACACATAGTCACCTCATGAAAATCATCATCTCGACAAGTTACAACTTGCGATACACGTTAAAACATTGTAATTAGTCACGAGAGGAAGCTTGCGATATATCATAGATTCAGTTCAACTGAAATCAAGGGAGGAGGGTAAAAGAAAAAAAAAGAAAACAAAATCGTAGATAGTATCGTAGTAAAGAAAATCTTGGAATTAAATCTATATAATGATATCAGGGCACAAGACAAACGGATAAAAAGGAGAAAAGAAAATCATACGTATTTTTTTACCTTTTTTTTTCTTTCTTTCTTTTTTTTTTTTTTTTTTTTTTTTTTTTTTTTTTTTTTTTTTTTTATTTTTTATTTTTTTTTTTTTTTTTTTTTTTTTATTTTTTATTTTTTTTTTTTTTTTTTTTTTTTTATTTTTTATTTTTTTTTTTTTTTTTTTTTTTTTATTTTTTATTTTTTTTTTTTTTTTTTTTTTTTTTTTTTTTTTTTTTTTTTTTTTTTTTCTTTTTCTTTTTACTTTTTCCCGTCGTTCGATCGGTCGTTCTAGCTCGAACTTCTTGGATCATCGCGTTCAAATTTGTATTTTCGAGCGGAATTCTTCAAGGGATCCCAAAATGGAACAGCGTCATGTCAGTTCGTTTAATTCATATCGTCTTTTTCGCGGTTTAAACGTTTAATTATCATTAATTATCTGGTCGCTTACGCCCTAAAGAAGATTCGCTTGTTTTTTTTTTTTATTCTTACGTATTTCTTTTTTTTTTTTAAAACTTTTTCTTGCTTTTTTTTTTCCTTTTTTTTTGTTTTTTTTTTCGTTTACAGGTTAATTTCTCAGCTTAATATCTAGTCGTGTACTCGTAGCCTTACGTAAATTATTCTTAATGATCTAAGCTTGGTGGCCAGCACCAAAAAACACTCACTAGATTCACTGCCTACGGACACAGATACGGGTTTCGCCTCTTTCTCGAGCAACTCACGCGCGTCGGCCATTTTGTTTCGCTTAGAGGGAACCATTTTCTTATCGTCGTCGAGTCGAATATCGCTCCTGTTCTACGAGAGTCTCATTGATATCTCTCTCTCTCTCTCTCTTTTTTCTTCTTATTCATTATTAATTAATTGTATAAAAAAGGAAAATAAAAAGCATCGTAGAAAAACGCAAGATCCGATGGGAATTTACAAAGAATATATTAGGGTGATAATTTCGATGAATGTGCTTCGAGAAAGAGTGCGACGAAGAATCGACGCTCGATTATCGAGACGACGTGATTTTTCCGGCTAATGCTCGAGCGTCGATCCTTTAAATTTGAGCGATTCACAGACATCCAAGCGAGAGAGTACTTCGTTACTTCATTGTCTCGATTTTTTTTTTTTTTAAATATTTTCTCAGTATTTTTTCATTTTTGTTTTCTTTTTTTGGTTCATAGTCTCGTTTCTTTAACACATCGAACTGCAAGAAACCTAGCTAATTAATTCTTCACCTCGTTTAGTTCCCTAAAATAATCTACCATCGCTAGAAGCCAGAACGCGCGATGATTTCTCGCTGTTTATTCGCATCGTGTGTTTTTTCGATTAAAATATATATATATATATATACATATATGATATATATATATGTATATAAATATATATCAGCTTTTTCAAATTCTTTGTTTATTCAGGATGAAGAAGAAAAAAATTCAAAGTTCGATCTTTCTGTTCGTTACCCGAACGACGTAGTGACTAACATTACTCTTTGGTTAAAAACGATCGCGTATATATGTGTGTAATGCATGTGTTTGTGTCTATTTGTGTGTACATGTGTACGTGTGTGAGTGTGGTATGAATGCGAAAACAAAGCTTCAGAATCTACCGTAATTTGAATATAAACTCAAAGGAAAGGCCAGCCTTCTAATATTAAAATTAACCATTCATCCGCCCAGTGGCGTCATCTATCACGTTCATCAATATTTACAAACGCGATTCCTCCCAATTTTTCATCCCCTTTTATAACATCCTCTACTAAGCTCTCTAGTCGGCGAGCGATGATTACGAAAGTCTTACGATTAGGGATAGGCTTAGTTCTAGACGAGTTATTAGGTAGTTGTCAAGATGCAATCATCGGAGAACCAAGGATGAACGTAGAAAGCGCTGACGACTACTGTTTACTCTAGCTGTCTTCTTCTGATCGGCATCTAACCCCTGACCCTCCTCATCGATCATCCTCTTATCATCCTTCTTCCACTTGTCCCAACTTCGTGTCCTCTTTCTTCTTCTTCTTTCTCTGCACAGCATTTCTGGAGACGAAGAAACGACCATCCAACTCGAACAAATTTTATTTTTTTTTTTTCGACACATTTTCTTCGACGAAAGAAATTCGGCCCAATCATTGATCGACCGAGGGTCAGCTGGCTGCGCAAAAGATCCTCCGAATCGTTGAAGTATTACGGCCTGGAGCCGTTTGTACCGTGTAATTGATATGTCAAGATAGGATCCTATCACTGAGGCGAGATGAGACTTTCTTGCGTTTCATTTTTTTCTCCTTTTTTCCCCCTCGAGTCGCATCATTTTCACATTTTCTCATTCTATATTATATAGTAATCAAGGAAGATCGTGCAAAGACGATCGTCTTTACACGTCCGCCTGGGTAATTATACAGGTACTTGGTGAAGAGATTCGTGCCCTCCGTTCGAGCCAGGTACGCGCCAATCTGGGGGGAGGGAAGGGACGCGATCGAACGACAACAAGTGGGTGGGGAGAGAAGCGACAATGGTAACAACGACGATGCTACATTCTCTGTCCGTCGAGGATGGTCCATCGTAGATGACGCTATCGTAGACGCCTCGAACCAGCCGAGACGCATCGATCGCAATGATCGCCGCTCGTTGCTGAGGCCCGCGTCAGCTTTGGAGCGAACGATCGCGTCAATGGGCAGCATCCTTCTTCTTCTTCTTCTTCTTCTGGACACTGATCCTCCGAGCTGATTTCCCGCTTGTTGATGACGCGTGAGAAAAGACATTTTCCATTTTGTTCCAGAGGTAGTCTGAACTAGCGGCGACTAGACGTTCCATTCATTCGGTTACGTTTCTCTTTCTTTCGTTCGACTTTTCCCCTTTCTCTCTCTTTTTCCGTCCTTCTGTTCCGAGACGAGACACCTTCCACCGTTCCGGGGAGTGGAGAGCTTGGCCAAAAGGTCAATAGGTCGACACAAAGAGACCTGGCCAGCGGCAGCGAGTTAACTGTCACTGACGCACACGCCACCAGGTCTGCTGCACCTTCTCGTGGAGCTTTCTGCAAATACCCGCGAGCCTCCGTCACATCCCAGCCTCTGCTGCGTTCTCATCCGTCTCACCGCCCCCTTCCTCGCTCGCCAGGATCGTTTTCGCAGCTCCAACCGTATCCCCGATTTCCGTTGTTTCACCTGTTTCGTCGCCTTCTTCCAGTGTCACCTGGAGCAACAATCGATTTAGGTTAGATTCTCTATGGGTGTTCGAAAGTAGGGGAATTTACAAAGTGATTCTTACCTGGAAGTGTATTCTATCGGATTGCTGCTCGTTCCCTTGCTGCTGTTGCTGTTGATCATCAGACGGCGGCGACGGAGGGATCATAGATTGATACCAGTCTCGATTCTCCTCTAACGTATCCAGGATATCCTGAGCATCCGGGTGTACCAGGTCGGCCCAGGTTTCCCAGAGAGGGTGCACGATATAATCTATGAAGCCGACCTGCGACTTCTCGATAGTGGCACTGTGCCTGTCACACATCGGGCTTATATCCATGTTCTGCTCGCGTTCCCGATCCCCTTGAAGGAAGAATTCCTCCATCAACAGACCCACCCATCGCCGATAGAGAGGCAAAGGTTTGGTAGGATTGGACAGGTCGGCACAGTGGACCAGGTTCTCCAGGACCTGGATTCGGTCCGTGTAGTTGTCCAACAGAAGCACGCCAGAACCAGCCACCTTCTTCGTTTCCACCATAGTTTTCAGATCGGCCAACAGAGACATGTGCTTGGACATATCTGTAGATAGGACCATGTCGATTACCATCTTCCTAAGCGTCTGGCGTTGCTTCTTCGTCATGTTCACGAAAATGTCGCAGCCTTCGTTCTGAAGTAACTTGAACGCCACTGCCAGGTGGTGGTTCTCCAGAACGGACTCGTCATTGTACATTAGGGCGAGCTCGGAGCCTATAACACAGGATTTTTTGATTCTTATTCTATATTCAATCAAATCTCTCAATACCCAATAGTGATTACAAATAATTATTATTGAATCGTCTAGGTGAGTCTAGGTTATGAAATACTCACTCGAATTTATAAGGAACTGGTTGGTGAGTCCAGGATGGTCCACGTCGTGAATGGTGGCTGCAAACAGAGCGGCTGTGATTTCCAACGGCGTGAACACGGACTGCAATCATGCGGAAACGTTTCAATTAATCCATCAGTCGACATTGATCCACAACATCGATCCAAGTTCAGAAGTTTATCAATTAATATGAATTCTGAACGAGGCAAGGCATTTAACGGATCAAGTAAATAATAACACACTCTTTCAGCGTTGAAACAACGATCTGTCGATTAGAATTTTTTTTTTTTCTTTTTTTTGTTTTACCGATAGAAGAGAGTTAAGCGTATTGTTATTTATGGATACTTTATCAACGATAAATGATAATATTAACCTCGAGTGCGGGTGTGTTGAGCAGAGTGTGAGTAGATTGGGTCACATCGGCGGCATGCAGGCTATTGTGGAAGGGATTGTCTTTGACGTAGTGATCCTCGAGGGTCATCATGAAGGTCACAAAGGTCTTGGGTGGTATGGCCAGCGATTTGAGCAAATCCCGGGTCTGGAAGGCTGTGTAGGCGACGCAGGTCAGCGGTCTGTTGTTGCTTAATTCGCCTATCCTGAAGATATCGATGCCCCATTTGTCGATGTCTGAGAGAAGCTATAAATATCACAAATTAAGGTCAGTTCATGAATGATTCATTTTTTTTGTATAATCATCATAGAACAGACATATAAAAAAAGATTTCTATAAAATGAGATTTCTAATAATAATAATCTAATCTTTTTTTTCTTTTTTAATCTTTTAATCCTTAATCTCTGATTTATCAAAAATATTTATGTGTGATTTATTATCACACGCACACGCACGAGAATATTTTGATTTGTTTATGATAATGAAAACAAATTATCTTCTAGAGAAATGTAAATTGTCTGTTTATTTTCTGGCTCGAACAGATTGATCTTTCAGACATTTTTTTCGAAGACTGAATCCACGAAATTGATTCTGGAAAAAAATCAATTAGCACCGACTCGATTAGAAGGCTGTTAATTGTTTAAAAAAGGCTCGAGAAAATTGTTAAATGAAGGTGAAACAATTAATATCATTTAACGTAATCCGTGCCCAATTTTCAAATTATATCACTATGATAATAAAACGTATAATTGTAATAATAATGATAATGATAATAACTAACTTTGTAATACATCAGCGGTGGGCGTGAAAATAAATTTTCTTCCGCTTAAAATATTCCGAATTTCAAATTGTTTGTTAGAATTTCAAGTAAAATTATCAAGAAATTTATCAAGATCTTGGTAGAATCAAGCAATCAGGATTAATTTAAACATTCGACCCCCATTTAGCTAAAACAAACAAACAAACGATTGGCCACTGTCGCGGGCTAAATAAGGAGTTGGCATCGCATTTAGCGATTCCGAGCCGGTACGCGTGGGCTCGGGGACGATTCTAAGACCTCGAGAGAGAGGCGTGCTTAACCTGCTGGCTGCATCTGACCAGGAAGCGCCTTTATTAGCATACAAAAGCGGTAGACGGTGATTATGTGAAAGTTATATATATATATATATATTCTCTATACGAGGAAAGAGGGAATCGATTATGCATGATGACACACGAAATTCCATTGTCAAGCGTGAAAATAAATTTTCGATTGAAATTCTTTTTTTATTTTATTTTGATGGAACAGGAAATGCTCGATGCTCGATCGATCGAATAATGATAAATCGAAGTCGATATTCCACGGATAGGAGAATGAAACGTTAAACGTAGAGCGAAATCGTGGCCTAGATAGAGTTAATTATTTAAATTTGATTTTGAAAAACTCTTCGCGAACGATTTTTTTTTTAATCGTTTGAAGATCAAAAATAGAAAGTGTTCGAAATTGTTGCAATACAATGATATTATTGATATATAATCGGAATTAGAAATTTAGCTTAAAGAATACAGAAAGGTGAATTCTGAATCGATTCGAAAAAACAAGCTAGGGTTTGTTGGGTAAATAAATCCGAGAGTATTCGATTCGGCATTCGGGTTTACTCGGAATCGAACTCTTAAAACGCGAAACAAGACGCAGATCAGACAGACCCCCACTCAAAGATTCTGGAAAAATTAAAATTGGAGGTTATGCCGAGAATTTTGTCGAAAATTTTAAACAAAATTTTTTTACGTCATACGGTAAAATCAAAATATATGAAATATAAAGTTAAATAAAATATTTTTAAAAAACGTATTTTTTAAAATATTTTTAAAACGTACCTCACAAGATGCAGAAAGAAAAAGGAAAGAAAATTCCAGGAGAACAGAAAATTTTTCTTATTTATAAAAATTGCACGCAACTTCGATTCCATTTTCTTTGCTATGATATATTACAAAATTGAGGTGCAAAAAATAATTATGGCAATGATAAGAAATTCTAGAAACTGGGTTATCGTTGGCTATACCGACCTCGTCCCAAATTTTTCGTCAACGTGTGAGTGCCACGATCGTAAACAGAATCGACCTTTCGAACGATCGACGTCTATTATCAGTTTTACGGTGGATCACGTACGATTTAACGATGGCGGCGCAAATAGACTTTTCGATGGAAACAGAGGAATGGGGGTACACGATTTTACGACTTGCCGCAAATTTTTATCTCTTTTCCGCAGTCACTGCAGAGAAATAACCACTAGATAAGAATAAAATTAAATATATAAAACATTAAATATATTATAAATTATTTATATAATATAAATTATTATAATATTATAAACATTAAATATATTATAATTAAATACATGAAACAAGAATTTGTTTATCACTTGATGAAACTCGATCAATGTTTTACGATCTATTTCACAGATCTGACAATCAATGTTTGTCCCGATTTATAAACAAACGAAGAAGATTGAAAAATTTCCACGATAATACAGTTCGAGGAATAGCGTGTTTGAATTAGTTGGATTTTTTTTTTCCTCTTCTTCAGTTCACCTTTTCTCCGCTCTGACCCTTTTGTTTGCCCTGTTAATTCATAAATAATGAATACAAATATTGAACAAACGAGGACATCGTTCGCCAGATAGGGAAATTTCCTAGATGAGATGATGCAATGTACATTGATGCAGAACTGTGTTGCGCCGATGGATCGAGATAAGAATAAGAATTCGAGGAACGAAAGGGATCAAGGATGATTTCACCGCGGAATATTTTGTCCCCATCGCGTGGAATATCTCTCCTCGCTCCCGTTCCATCATCTCTCGTAATTTATTGTCATTATATCGCCGATTCCAGAAATTTAATATCATCAAATCGTTAACCAATTTATCGTAGGTGTGTGTGTATACATGTACCTGCATCTGGGTTAACGAAACATCTCCGGGTTCCTCTACGAACGGAATCTTTGAAGTGATCCAGAAAAAGAAAATGTGTCACAGATATAAACAAAGAAGTATATACGATCTAATATATGCGGAACGTCGTACAAAAATCGTATAAAAACTCGTCTTTGAACTATATCAGAGATCATACGTATTTTTTTTCTTTTTCTTTTTCTTCTTTTTGGCTAAAATCAACAGGGAAGCAGAGTTAATACTCTTTGATTCGTGGAGGGATGGAGACTGCAGAAGATTCTCGTGTAAATTTAATTTAATGGATTTAAAGGGGTTTTTAAAATCGTGATTCCTATATGTAATTTAATCAAAGAAGCGAAAGTTAATTTTTAAAATTAAAATAGAGAGAGTGTTAATTTCCAATAATCGTTTTCCATGGATCAATGTCTAATTCACGTTAGATAAATCGTTGGATTTAAGTATAAGAGATAAGATTGAAGAAGAAGGTTGAAGTAACCCCTTATGCGATTTCCCACTCTATCAAACATTGAAACCGGTTGTGCAAGTGTGTTTTGAACACTTGCTGGGGAGACAACTGAATCCGTAATCGAGGCCTTCCGGATGAGTAGAAAGTGTAGAGTACCGTTAATTAATTTCGCTTTCGCGACATTCTGTTTCGCGTTCTGGGAACCGTGTTACGCAACATGCGAATGATTCATTTCACGAGAAGTTATTTAACGATTAAAAACGATTATCAATGATAATATCGAGCAAATCGTGATTCTTAGAATAATATCGTTG
This sequence comes from Apis dorsata, assembly GCF_000469605.1. Taxonomy (NCBI): domain Eukaryota; kingdom Metazoa; phylum Arthropoda; class Insecta; order Hymenoptera; family Apidae; genus Apis; species Apis dorsata. The sequence goes on from NW_006263371.1 coordinate 1,882,532, forward strand.
ATTAAAATTAGAATAATTATAATTTATCTTCAAACTTAGATTTATCCAATTTTTCTTGATCACTAACTCTATGATACAATTACTTAAATTTATAAATACATAATTTTAATATTCAAATCGTATGCGTGTGCGTGGAAATATATTAAAATTACAAATTTCTACTATAGCATACTACAATATATATAGTATACTATAATATATTATAGTAGATACTATATAGTGCTATAGTAGTTAAAACTATAGTATATAGTTTTTTCGTCAAATAAAAATTAATAATCAGAATTAATATTATACTATATACTCTAATATATTATAGTAGATACTATATAGTGCTATAGATATAGTAGTTACTATAGTATCTAGTTTTTTCGTCAAATAAAAATTAATGATTAGAATTAATATTATAGTAGATACTATATAGTGCTATAGATATAGTAGATACTATAGTATCTAATTTTTTTGTCAAATAAAAATTAATGATCAGAATTAATATTATACTATATACTGTAATATATTATAGTAGATACTATATAGTGCTATAGATATAGTAGATACTATAGTATCTAATTTTTTTGTCAAATAAAAATTAATGATCAGAATTAATATTATACTATATACTATAATATATTATAGTAAATACTATATAGTGCTATAGATATAGTAGATACTATAGTATTTAGTTTTTTCGTCAAATAAAAATTAATGATCAGAATTAATATTATACTATATACTATAATATATTATAGTAGATACTATATAGTGCTATAGATATAGTAGATAATATCTACTAATAGTATCTAGTTTTTTTGTTAAATAAAAATTAATGATCAGAATTAACATTATAGTAGATACTATATAGTGCTATAAGTATAATAGATACTATAGTATCTAGTTTTTTCGTCAAATAAAAATTAATCATCAGAATTAAAGCGAGACACGTTTCACTCATCTTTTGTAGCCCATCGAACGATATCAAAGGAAGTAAAACTATTCCTACCTTGCCGAGCTCCTCCTCGTGGGGTGTCTCCACGCCGTGAAGCGGTACACGTTCCCCTGTGAAGCTGTTCGTGTGCGTAAGGGGTCGCTTCACACCGCTTATGTGGGACATCGCGGCCGGGCCTCTTTGGGCCCGGTCCTTCTTCTTTGCCACCCTCGCATCCGTACTTCCGGCTGCTGCAACCGCATCCTCGATCCGCAGGGAGGGTAGGTCCAACTCTTGTTGCTTGTCTGTGAATAAAAGTAACGGATGATTTGTTGTTGAACACATTGGAAAGAAATATTTAGTATATTGATAGTAATTACAGTATATATGTATATATATATATAATTTATAGTATTGTATAATAATGTAGGGAATTAGAAAATTATTTTGTTAAATATACTGGAAAAATGTGACATAGAATAGTATATAGAGCATTATTAAGTTAATTACAGTATTGCAGTAGTATAGTATAGTAGCAAAATGACAAGATAATTTATTTTTTTATTACTTTATAATATTAAATAATAATGTATAATGGAGAATAAAAAATTATTTTATTAAACGTGTTAAAAAAAATATTTAGTATAATGTAGTATAAAGTATAGAGCATTGTTAATAATTATAGTATTTTAGTATAATATAATATAGTAGCAAAATGATGAATAATAAGATAATTTATTTTTTTATTCCTTTATAATATTACATAATAATGTAAATTATTAAAAGAATTAAGAAATTAGTATAGTATAGTAGCAAAATGATAAGATAATTTATTTTTTTATTCCTTTATAGTATTCTATAATAATGTAATGGAGAATTAGGAAATTATTTTATTAAATGTGTTCAAAAAAAATATTTAGTATAATGTAGAGCAAGTTAATAATTACAGTTAGTATAGTATAGTAGAGTAGCAAAATGATGAATGACAAAATAATTTATTTTTTTATTCCTTTATAGTATTGTATAATAATATAGTGGATAGTTAGAAAATTATTTTAGCAAAATGGTCAAAGATGATTACATCAAGATGATTTGTTTCTTTTCTCTTTTCTTGATTACATTCAGTTACTTTCACAATTATATAATAATGAGAAACAGAAATATTCAGCCTCTTGAAGGGATTATTCTTTTTTTTCTTTTTTTGAAAGTTGTTCTTGTTTAATTAATTTTCATTCAAGTAATCGGGGAAATAATAATTTACACATAGAATTATTAAGAAACATGGTGAAAATAATACTGATCATGGTTTATAACGTTATCTAATATGACGAAATGATAGAAAGTATAATTAAATAATCATCGTTTCGAAAATTTTAATCAATTATCCCAACACGTGCATAATTAATTAATTCGAACTCCATTATCGATTATTTTACTCCATTGAGAAATATAGACCGTTATTCTTCAATTTTTCAACTTATTTATAAATAATAAACGCGCGAGAAGTAATCTTAATCTGCATCTTTGCAACAACAAAGAGAAGGCAGTCCGCGTAAATAAGAAGCCGATTCCTCGTTTCACGAGCAAAAAGGAGTTGAGCGGCAGACAAAGAGCACAGAAATGGGATGAATGATCGTGGAACATGTGTATGCATTTACGGAGTTTCAAGGGCTTTTAATGCGTAAGAAAGTCTACGTTATTCTTATTGTCCCTGATAAATCAGCTCCCGGTGTTGGCCTCGATAAAGTGGCAAATTATCTTCTTTTTTTCCCCTCCCCCCCCTTCCTTTCTTATTAGTTTTACGTCTCGTCTCGTATTTGGTTACACAAACGAACAATTAAAAATTCCTTCTTTCAATTTTAATCGAAGGAATAAGCTTATACATGGAGCATATATTACACAATAATACAGGGATAATATTCCAAGTAGATTTTGAAAAAAAACTTACCAAGGAAGGTGCTGCATATGTATTCCGATATCTGGTTGCCGGATTTCGAGGATTCTGAGAAATGGGACAGCTCTTTGTTCAGCATACGCTTGAACTGTAATCAGAAAAAACAAATACACGTTTAATTAAATTTCTTTAGATTAGATTCATATTTTCTTTCATTATCCCTTAACGTAACCTAATCTCCAATTTCTATTCGTTCATCGAGAGACAATCATGAGAAGTAATCTGAATCTCATTGTGAGACAACCACGTGGCAAAGATTGATCGGAACGCAAGCCGCAAAATCCAAGAATTCCAAGATGGACGCACATCTTGGATCCGAGCAAGTTATCTCGTAAAATTTACAATGTTTGCTCGTCTGTTGCGCGCAATTTCGACGCATATAGTTTGTTTAGACGTAGATCACAGGCTTCTCCTCGCTGTCACAAGCGTTATCAAGAGTTCATCATCTCAGCCAATGAAAGAATTCCTACGTCTATGTAGTTCGATGCAAATGGGATGGGTTGGAAGAAACGGCAGCAAGAGTGGACTGACCTGTTATCTCGATCGATACAAGTTCGAGATCTGTAACACTCTGTGTTTACTCTTCCAGCTGAGCAGCTCGTGCTCACGGTGTGATAACACGACTAATGAATGAGTTTCTTCGCTCCTTGTTATATATATATAAGAAAATATTGTGTTTAATTATTAAGTTACGTTTCGAAGAAGATTTTTAAATATTCAGAAATGGTTTTTCGATTCCTTGAATATTTTTTTTTTTGTTACTTGTTATTTAATTGTTGAAATCATCAGTCTGAAAGTTATATATATTAAAAGTAGGTTTTGAATTCTCATATTACCAAATATGGTCATTTAAATATTAACTATATTATTAAATATAACTGTAATAGATAGGTTTCTGTGAATTTTGTTATTTTTTATTTTTTATTATTATTTTTTACATATATATATGTAAGAGAATATTGTGTTTAATTATTAAGCTACGTTTCGAAGGAGATTTTTAAATATTCAAAAATGGTTTTTTGATTGCTTGAATATTTTTTTTTTTTGTTACTTGTTATTTAACTGTTGAAATCATCAGTCTAAAAGTTATATAT
>NW_006263371.1:1886934-1898292 GCF_000469605.1 Apis dorsata
AATAAATAGGTTTCTGTGAATTTTGTTATTTATTATTTGTCATTCAGATATTAGAGTCATAGAAACTAAGTTGACAATTAACGAGTTAATGTGAGCGATATTTTTCACGAATAATAATTAGGTCATGATCGATAAATTATCGAACGTTCTTTCTTCAGTATGCGAAGAAACGCGTGCTCGTACACCAATTTTGAACGCCAAAAGAAAAGAGGCGATCGCTTCTAATTAATCAATGTCACCGTATAATCATAAATAAATTAGACTTAACCCGCACGAAAAAGAAGAGAAGCAAAAAAAAAAGAAAAAAGCTTAAAAGCTTAATTTTATCAATCTTTATTTTAATTACGTAGAGAGAAATAATATTATCGCGTCACGAGACTCTTTTTGACGAACAAATTTTTTTATCGACCAAGAAAAGAGAGGAAGAGAAAAATTTAATATTTTATATTATATTTTATAATAAATATAAATAAAAAGGCAATTTAATATTTTAGAAAAGAAAAGTTTAACATTTTATATTATATTTTATAAACGAAACACTCGTTACGTAACGCAAGTGTAAGTGAATAATCGTAACGTTTTAATTAAATCGTCATCGATCAAATCAATCGATAAGGGTATCGATTATGTCGTCATCGGGATTAATCTCGCGTGTAATTTGTCGGTCGGCCCGCATTAAACTCTGTGATTGCCCGATAAAGTGTGTAATCGAGTTCATCGATTCGCGATATTTCCAAGCCAACAGGCGGCGGCTGCGTCACCGATACGCACATTTCCCTCCTCTCCCTGCGAATCTCCCTCGTGCGCCCGTGGAGTTGAATTGATAATTCAATTTTTTTCCCGCGTGTCGTTTTTCTCTTCTTTTTTTAAAAACGATCGATGGACACGTCTCTCTCTCTCTCTCTCTCTCGACGTTATGCAACGTATTAAGATAGGTCAAGGATAAATTTTGCACGACTGGCGCGTTCCAGGAGGAAATTGGATTGAAGAAGTTTAGATAGAAGATTTATACAAGATTTATAGCCCGTTTTGAGGTTCTTTGTGAAGGAGGAAAGAAATTCTGTCTTCTGGACGGAACGGTGTCTATGAATGATAAAATGTGAGGTGGTTCCTTGATTTCGATCCTGAATTATTTTACAGTTTTCTATTTCTTGGATTTATTAGATGTCTTTTAAATAATTTAATTTCTTTTTCCTCCAACAAATATTATTGAAAAACTTACTTGTGTTCAAAATAAACATCGGTAATAATAATTCAACTTCATCGACTGTAGAATATAAATATTTGATCCAAGCAATTGGAGATGATATTTCAACACTATAACTATCATATATCGTTCTTTTTTTTTTTAAACTACAATTATAATACATAGACATAATCTAAAAGAATACACCTAAGCTGAATATCCATCAAAAGTCTTGAAACACGCATGGTAAATGTCGTACTTGATTACCTCATTCATCGATTTAATGTAAGAGATGTAAATATTATAAACGATAAGACGATGAACGAATAAAAATACACGCAAGAACATATACAATGTGATGTAATTTTCTTATCAAAAAATACGATCAAAGTAATCTAAAATCTATTATCTAGGATAAATCATTATGATAAACTACTGGGTACTGATCATCTTCAATTATTATCACGAATGACGTGTTCTAACTATCGTTAACTATCATTGTTCAAGTTCTTTAAATTCTTCTTTGGAAATTACCACTCGATAATTTTTTATCTTCTCGGTAAGGAAAACTTTCTCGTATCTTGGAAAAGTGATCGGAAAATTTTACGATCGAAATAACGTATATCTGATGTCAGTCGAAACGCAATCTACAAGGCGTTTGAGTTAATCGAAATGTATTATAAAATGAGTTGTTCTGAAAATTATACTCTCTTTGTGTAAATTGTAAAAGTAATGAATTGATCTTTTTTTTGCTTTAATTGTTATATCGTGAATAAATTATAGGCACGATGGATAATTAATCTTTGTTGAATTCTTGTTGTCAATAAAATTTTGTTATACGATTTTGTTAATGAAAGCAGAGATAAATTTTCGAAAAGAATACTATCCACGATGTTTCGATCTATTTATAAGAATTGATAATGATTAATCGAGGCTTAACGTTAATATCAAGAAAATATAAATGTTCTAAAAATAGAAAAAGTTGTAAACTTAAATAGGCTTACAATATTTAATAATAGATTGGAAAATAGATATTGATTCGAATTTTTAATTCTATTATCTAATTCTTATTTCGATATTATTTTCTTTGTTAATTAATAATTTTTTATTTGTCGACAGAAAAGAAATCATTGAAAGTGTTTTTATAAATATCGATAAGTTAAGAAAATAACTTAAAATAATAATAAAATTTCTTTTGTACGTTTAAGAATAAGATCCTCTTAAGGCATTATCTGTATAATACACAAAAAAGTGTATAAATAAACTCACTATACTTTTATTGTTAATTATCAATTAATTCTCGATAAAACAGGCTGACAACAAAAGTCATATGACGAGGAATATTATTTATTTATTGATCGTTTTAGCTTTTATTCGTTATTAATTGTTAATTAAATATTACGTGACCCGTACGAGACTTTTCTTGTAAACATTCTAAATCGCACGTCGATTGATAACGCTTATCACTAGGATTTTTTTTAAAAGTTTTTTCCCTACTTTCTTCAGATAAAAGCAGAACGAAAAGTTCTCTTTGTTAAAAAAAACTTCTTAGTTCGTCCTTTTCTTTTTCAATTCATAGATTTAAGTGGAATAACCTTTCGCGAAATTTAAAAAGTGAAAAAAAATTCATTTCACAATTTCCAGTTTTCCAAATTCCTCCAATTTAAAAAGAACAAAACCAAGATCCAAGTTGAAACGGAATTCTATATTAATTCATTCCTCAAATTTTAAATTTCTAGTTTAAACCAATTTAAAAAAATTCCCTCCAAAACGTCTAATTTGAAACATAATTCCAATTAGGTTCAATTCTATTATCTCGTGACCATTCATATGTATATATATGATACAATTAAAATTTAAACTAGTCCAAAAAATTCCTTCCAAAACATCCAATTTGAAACATAATTCCAATTAGGTTCAATTCTATTATCTCCATTCATATATGTACAATACAATTAAAATTTAAATCAATCCAAAAAATTTCCTCCAAAATGTTTAATTTGAAACATAATTTCAATTAGATTCAATCCTATCCATCATCACTTCATGATTATTCATATATATATAAATATACAATACACTCTTAAAATTCTCAATTTCCAACTTAAACCAGTCCAAAAAATTCCCTCCAAAACGTTCAATTTGAAACATAATTCCAATTAGGTTCAATTCTATTATCTCCATTCATATATATACAATACAATTAAAATTTAAACCAATCCAAAAAATTCCCTCCAAAACGTTTAATCTGAAACATAATTCCAATTAAATTCAATTCTATCCATAATCATCTCGTGACCATTCATATATATACTTTTACTCAGAATCTGAGAATCGATTTCTCAAATCAGATGTCATGTATCAAATCAGAGTGTTGATTCTTCCGCGTGCCCGCCATTTCGTAGAAAAATTATGCACCGCGCGAATTACGCGCTAACGTTCGATCAACGCGCGTTCGAGAGCCGCGCACGACGACAAGATAGCGTTAATCCATCGCGATATGTTACTGTAAACAAAGTAGATAAAGCATCGATGATATCTGAATATTGGAAAACAAGATTCAACCGCGTAACATATACATATATGTGTACAGCCTGAATCGATCGCCTCTGTTTCCACAGGAAAGAGATAGAGATAGAGATAGAGATAGAGATAGATAGATAGATAGATAGAAAGAGAGAGAGAAAGAGAAAGAAAGAGAGAGAGAAAGAAAGAGAGAAAGAGAGAGAGAAAGAGAAAGAAAGAGAGAGAGAAAGAAAGAGAGAAAGAGAGAGAGAAAGAGAAAGAGAGAGAGAAAAAGAGAGAAAGAAAGAGAGAAAAAAGAGAGAGAAAGAAAGAGAGAGAGGGGGGGAGGGGGAGATTTTCGACGATCGAAAAATTGACTCGTTTAACCGATTTCGAATCGAGGAGGAGGGTGGAACTTTAATATTATTCGATAACGTGTACGGTTGTCTCATCGTCTCTCGAACCAGTTTCCTTCGTTTTCTTTTCCTTTTTTTCCTTTTTTTCCTTTACTTATTGTACGCAAATGTGTGACGTCAAGGGGTGGAGAAGGAGGAGGAGGAGGTACGATCATCGTTATTCATCGTTATTTCTTGTGGAGAGATCGAGAGGAAGGGAGAGAATTTTATTCGTTTCATGATGGCTCGCTTTGTCTCGGAATTTTCATTGTTCATTATTCGCGCAACATAGTTTCTGAGAGATATAATTTATAATTCGAATTTCGAAACGGGATGCATCTGTTGGTTAGATAGACATTTCGAATCCATTGTTTCGTTCGTAAAGCATTAATTATCCGCGCGTGAAACGGAAAATATTCCGTTTCATCTTCTGCGATCCCTTTTCTAAGCGTACGAAAGTGTAATTGTTGTTTCTGTATATTCTCTGGATTTCCATGGTTCAATCAGGTGAACGAGTAGAGTAAAGAAAAAAGTATTTAACCATTAACTGGAAATCAGGGAAATTCTTTTCTTGGTGAACGATACCGTGGAAAATCTTTTGACGGACAGATACATTGATGTTTGCTTTCACAGAGAAGAAAATATAATTATTATATAAATTTTATTAAATTTTATTAAATTTTATTATATAATATTATAAATATATTATATATATTTATTAAAATGTAATGTAATAAAAGAATTAAAATGTTAAGGCTGCTTTCATCGTGAAATTTTTCTCATCGAGCAAGATCGAGGTCCTCTTGGTCCTCTTTCAATTTAATTAAATCAAATTAAGATGTAACGCACATGACCCGAATAAACTTTTAACGAAGCTCGAGGAGATATTATTGGAGGGGCAGAACGGTCGATAGATCGATTTTTAACAGCCACCTTGCCCCGGTTCCGCCGACATTGAAGGTCCTTGAGCCTCGTCAAGATATCGATCGGCGAAATGAGACGTTAATCCTCTCTTGTTGACACGACATATGGCGTGAGAATCGAGATTTTTGAAGATTTATTAAATTTATTAAATTCCGGCAATCATTCTTGCTTTATTTTATCAAAGGATATCGATCCATTAAACGGAATCAATTTTGTAGAAAATTTTTTAGGGATTAATATTCGAATATTCTTATAGAAAAAAAAAAAAAAAAAATTATCAAAAATTCAACGTAATTCAATTATTTGCAATTTTAATTAAGAATAATTGCAGTTTCAAAAATTGAGGAAAAAAAAATTTTTGTCGAATTTTTGTATCATAAATTCATCTGTTTACCAAATAATCCAAAGATTCTTTTTGAAATTATCGTGAAATTCTCCAAATCAACAATTTTCTGAAGCTAAATTTTTATTTTATCATTTTATTGTATGCATTAAGATGTGGATCTTGACAATTATCAAATCTTGAATCGACGTGCAAATTGCATAATTGCAAAGTAAAAAATTTATCATACAATTATTCGAAAGATGTTACAAATTTGTAAATAAGTTTTCAAGGAATTAAAGTTATTATCATAATTTCATCATCATCGCTTTAAAAATGTATCTTTCATCTCATCAATGAAGATCAAACAATTATTTGTTCAAGTTACTTCACAATAAGAACTTTGATACGAATTGTAAGAAATTGAATTTCTTTTTCATATATTAAAAATTATTCAAAAATATTCGAGAAAGTAATTATTATATAATACTTTACGTCAAGTATTGATTAAACCTATTAGTTGATCGTAAAATTCTTAAGAATATTGAAAAAAAAATAAATTAAATTACTGGAAGTTCGTTTCAGATTACCTAGAACTTCCATCGCATCATATTTTCTACAATAAAATATTCACAATCAAGCAACGAATCCATCCATCTCATAGAATGAATATCAATGAATATTATATAATCTTTTAAAAAAAATCTTTAGACCAATCTTTATAGAATTTCGAAAACTCCAAAAACCAATCATCATTTAATCAAACTTTCGTGTTAAAATCATGATTATGTAAAAAGCCAAATCTAAATCCTAACAAATCACCATCTAAATTCTTCCAATCCCTATCTATCCATCTATCCATCCATCTAATTCTCATCTCGAGATCGGATCAAATCATTTTCTCCTCGAATTAATCCAACAAGATTTTCTGTTCAAATTCAAATTTACAAGAGCAACGCGAAACTTTTCCAAATTTTCCTCGAAACATCCGATTACCTGAACAGCAACGATGCTGGCCATGGCCGTGAAGTCCGCCAGGGTCCTCAAGTAATTGAAGTACCTCGTGTACTCGTCCAGGTTTCCGGTTGCAAATTCAGCGCCCGCCTGCTGTACCATCTTTCCTCTTCTCTCTGGTAACAAGTATCCACGACACTCGACAGGTATCCTCGACACAACTTCTGTCAACTTCCCTAACCGTGGAACAAAACCTCTTCAACTAAGAAGAAGAAGAAACTAAGATCCTCTCACTTTCACCTCTCCCCACCAGTCCCTTCCCTTCCCCTCCCTCCCTCCTTCCTCCCCGTCCGCAACAACACTTTCTAAGACAAACACCAACGGACGAGTAAGCGTCTTTTTGTCGTCCACTCGACGACCACACCACGTTCTTTACAATTCTGGACGAAAACTGGACGAAACTTGTTATCCAAATCTCGTTCGAAATCTCTGAATTTTCACCGAGTTCTCTGGACGCGCGTAACGACGAGGATGATGCACACGTGTGCCCCGTGTGTCAAAGTGCGCACGAGCCGTAACAGTTGCGCCTCTGAGCACGTCCGCTCTACGAGCGCTGACGTCGCTCGACTGCTAAGCGTGGTCTACGTGCCCGCTTCGGGGCCGCCAGCCTTTTTATCTGGGCCAAACTTCTGTGTTTGTTGGCCGCCGTGGTGGGGGTACAGTGTGGTGCGAATCTATGTCTCTCTCTCTCTCTCTCTCTCGCTCGCTCGCCAGCCGGAAATCGCGAATAATGGATAACGAGAATTCGACGACGAGGAACGTTTGAATTGCAGTTGGGACGGCGTTTAACCCTTTCAACCCGAACGATCGCGGTATTTATTGGTACCACGCGACAGTTTAGTTGAATGATAAATCATCTAGATGGGATTAAATGTCGATCCAGCGATTTTTTCTTCTTTTTTTTTCTCTCTCTTTCTTTTTAATTCGAAGCTTTGTCACGGTTCTATATTCGTATTATGTAGTGTTATGTGTCATTGAGGGATGTTGTGACTATAATTAGGTTCTGGGATTAGGTAAGTGAATTCGGTCTTGTGGATCAAGCGTTACTCAACACTTTTGTCATGTAATTCAATATATATGTATGTTTCTAATGGGATCCAAATGGAAATTTATTTGTGTTTTTGTTGAAATATTTAATGTGATTCAATTGGATAGGTTGGGTAGGTAGGTGGAGAAATAAGAAAGAAAAGTTTGGGAAATGGATGGTGATAAAGAAATGTATGTAATCATCATTTTTCTCAGTAGTTGGAACTACTGAAAATATTTTTAAGTTTAAATTATTATGTATCAATGTGGTCACTTCTCTGGAAAGAAGAAAGTGTGATGTTTTTCTGAATATTTAAATTTGAAACTTAATACTGTTATGATTTTTATGACTTTAATTTTAAATTATCTGATATTTGATGATCATGATATTTATGAGAGAATTGAAAAAAATTCTATTTTTATGATGTTACATTTTATTGTAAATTCATGAATCACTAGAGGATGTGAGAATAATAAACTGAATGATTTTTAACGAATACTTAATTATGATGCATTTGGGTCAAATGCAAAGAGAACAGCATTAATAAAAAATTAAACGGTTAATGTAATCAATGACTAATGAAATATGACTCATATGAAAGTATCGAGTAATGAATAATTGATTTACAAGATCAGTGATACGTAAAAAAGATAATTAGCATATGAATCAATTTATCGAATTGATAATATTTGGAAAAAAAAAGAAATTAAAAACAATTATCAATAACATTCTCCAATTTTCTATTTAACAAAAATTATTGCTAATAAGTGTCCTTGCAATGTTTATTTCAAGATTGTGATGTTTTATCATCACATCTGTTACACAACAATGAAATATCGATTCATTCAATTACGTCCAACTTAAACTTTTATTAAATTCCAAAAAGGAGGGATCGAGATTTTGAAGAAACTTTATATAAAAATATTCAAAATATTTATAATAATTTTCTTTTATTGATTGTTAAAATTTTGTATAAAATTTTCTGGGGTTAAAAGAATTTTTGATTATTTTATTTTTTGATGATTCTCAAAAATTTTATGTGATCAGACTTTGGCAAATTCGCCCTAAAGAAATCTTACCAAGAAGTAGTCGATTTCCAATCATATCTGTTATACAACAATGAAATATCGATCCATTCAATTACGTCCAACTTAAATTTTTATTAAATTCCAAAAAGGAGGGATCGAGATTTTGAAGAAACTTTATATAAAAATATTCAAAATATTTATAATAATTTTCTTTTATCGATTGTTAAACTTTTGTATAAAATTTTCTGGGGTTAAAAGAATTTTTGATTATTTTATTTCTTGATGATTCTCAAAAATTTTATGTGATCAGACTTTGGCAAATTCGCCCTAAAGAAATCTTACCAAGAAGTAGTCGATTTCCAATGACGACATCTAACGTTTAATATTAGTCATAGCCAGAACGGATAATAATAGTGAAGAGAAAATATTTCTTGGATATTATATTTTCGGATATTGTTCTTAGCGTGAAAGATTCATCTGCATCCTTACAAACCCGTTGATTTGCATTACACTTGACCATCGTTACGGTTTTCGGTAACGCAGATACCTCGAATGCATCTTCTCCGTCTGAGAATTCATCATTGTCAAAACAATTTATTTTGAAAATATGCAACAAAACATTCCTTTGCTCTTCTATCGTACAAAAATAAAAAATTCTTGAAATGTTTGTGAAAGAAAATTTTATGTTCAAAGTATTTTATTTTTTACAAAAATAATTATACTCGATATACTAAAATACTTATTAAATATAGTTTATTATTTAAGTATACTTGATATATTCAGGCATTATATCAAATACTTTTCCAATACTAATATTATTAATACCAATAATAGCACCATTATACTAGTATTATATTACAATACTAGAGCATACTATACTATCATTAATATTTTAGTATATCATAATATTGGATGAACTTTATATAATATTATAATATATATTTTTTTTATAATATTTATAATATAAAATATATTACAATAATTTTTCATAAAAAATAAGAAATTCATCATTGAAGAAAGTATAAAAAAGTATAAAAAACAGTAATTCTATTAAAAAAAGAGATCAAAGCTTCAACTTTCATATAAAACATGATCCAGACTACTTCTTTATTCATAATGAAATGTTCTTTCAATCTCCTACCATATATACATATATGTATATATACAAATTGGATCAGATGCATGAATAAAATATTGAAAATATTCGAAACACTTGTTTTTCATTTTCTTATTCAATAGTTATACATTATAGATTCTGTTTCTTCTTTAGTCGAAGAGTGGAAGAATTAAAAAAAAAAAAGAAAAAAAAATAAGAAATATTCGAGAAATTTATATTTGAATTCGAACGAAACGATATCGTTTCCATAAACCGAATGGCCACTTTTCCTGGCCACTGATATCATCGGTCACGAATCTCGGCCTAGAACAGTCATCGTCCACGAACAAGTCAAATCTGTTGACCCTCTAATTCGAAATGAGTCAACCTCTCGTACTTTCGTATGCATTTCCTATTTTGAAGATCCAGGGACGAAAAATTAGTGTACTCCTTCTTGCCCGATTATGGAACTCTGGGATGATTATTTGTTTTCAATTTTCGACGAGTTGAAAATTATATAGAGATTATGGAAAAAAGAAAGACAGAAAAAGAATAACAGGAAATATTTTATTTCATAGAATTTTTCAAAAATGACGCTTCTATGCTTTTCCATTATAATTATTCGTTTTTGAAAATTTTTGAAAAAAATCTCTATAGATTCTTGATATCCCTTTTCCAATTTCAAATTGGCAAATGGTGATCCATATTTATCCGTGAGAAGTGAACAATTTTTTGTTTTTTAATATTTAATATTTCTAAGAAAAATTGCACGTGTTTGAATGAATGAAATGACGGAAATTTTCGAAGAAAAATAAGCAAGAGATGAAAAACCAGCAATTAGGATTGAATCAGGAGTCTACGTGACACTCAGCACGCCTTGCTGGTACATTGGACGATATCTCGAAACGTTAAATGAGCCGACGTAATAGACGGATAGATAATTTTCCTCCCAATTATTCCTCATTTGGTCCGCTTCAATCATATCTTCTTCACGCTCGTGGATGAAAACCAATTCTTGAATCCACTGCCACTTTGAAACATGGACTTTGTATTTTCGCTACAATTCACGCCTACCACACGTATTATCGATATTTCTTCTTTTTCAATTTCACAGAATCAATTTTCATCACCTTTTAAATATCTTTTTTTTTTTTTATTCTCAACTCCTTCACAACAGAAACGCCTGTTCCATCTTCCACGAAAAATTCGATGGAAAGAAAATACCGTTTTTCCTTTCTTTTATAATTCGTTGCAACAAACGATTTGAATCCTCCATATATGTTTTCTATATGTAAATTTAATTCGACTGTCATTTCACGTTTCTCTATATTCTCTCCCGTTATTTATCCCAAAATATCTTTTCATTCCCGTCCCACGTTTCTATTTATATAATTTCGCGAAATTTATTGCTAAAAATTCCTACGAAAATTTAATAAAAAATATTTTAAAATTGAAGAGAAATATTATCAATATATTTAAAATGAAAAAAAAAAAAAAAAAAAAAGAAGAAGAAAAATTAATTCAAATTATATTCGCACAGATTCTGTAAACCTTCAGATTCCTTCCTTCAGAAAGAATTAATTAAGAAATTCTTAAATCGATTATCGAAATTCTTCTTATCCGTTCACTTTCGAATCGCAAATAAATTTAAAATATCCACGATATTTCCCCCGTATACGAGATTTATTTTCCATCATTGATTATTTCGTGCACGTGGAAACGGATCGAATGAATTAAACATCATTGGATGCGACCGGTCTGCAAGAAATTTGGACGAGAAATGCGAAAGTACTCGGTGAAAGGAAGGAGAGAGAGAGAGAGAGAGAGAGAGAGAGAGAGAGAGAGAGAGAGAGAGAGAGAG
>NW_006263371.1:1898480-1902204 GCF_000469605.1 Apis dorsata
GGTCCCTCCGCGCGTCCACGCCCATCCAAATAAACTTGCGGTTTCCGCGCCGCGGTTTTCCAGGAATTTCCATCCTTCCCCCTCTCCTCTTCTCGCGATTAACCGCGCGAGGAAAACGATTTAAACGCTCGATTATTATTTCAAATCGGCCGCCTCTGTCATTCTAAGTGTAACGATGAACTTTGGAACGCGAATCAATTCTCGAGAATCGAATGGAGAGAAAAAAAACAAAAAAAAAAAAAAAGAAAATAGCAATAATAAATATTTAATCTCTATAAATTACAATTTCCTTTTTTTCCCCGTCGATCTTATATTCAAAAGGAAGGGGGAAAAACAAAAGCTAATAAAATATTTAACTTTGTAAAGGAATCAAAAATCGTAACGTTGATTGAAAATGACAATGATGATAAATATTTAACTCGATGGAAAGAGCAAAGCAATCGTGAGTACGTAGCACGAGATACCGTGTTGAAGATCGAAACAGTGATCGATACTTAAATTTTTCTCGAATCCCTGAAATAATAATAATAAAAGTTTGGACAATGTCAACAACGTGGATTCGAAGCATCCCTTTTTCGAAATCTTCTGCAATCAATCTGGGAGCATAATGAATATTGTACAGACAGGAAAACCGTCTGGCAAAGAAAACAAGCAGTCCGGTATAGTCGATAACAAAGCGAGTAGCACGTCCTTCTCCGTCTATCTATCGGAAGGAGGAGTTATTTCCGGCCGCGAGGGTCGTTATATAGCAAAAAATCGATAATTCCTCGTTGCCAAAGGCTCGTCTCTTTTATTTCACCTTTATTCTCTTTTATAACGCGGGTGCGTTGATCCATTGTTTATCTTGTTTCTTCCTCGTCGAAGGCCACGTTTCGATGATTTTTTAGACCGATGGTGGCGCCACCAGTGCAACGAACGAAGACGCCACCATCGCGTAGAAAGTTCTATTTTCCTCTCTTCCATTTCTTCTTCTCTTTCCTCTTCGATCATCGAAATCAAAAATCTCGTAGAGAAAAATAATAATTTACGTGATTCTCTTAAAAATTTTAATTCCAAAAAATTAGCGAGCGAACGAATTTGATCGAAAAAGAAAAAATTGTTCGAAACGATCGGAATATATTAACTTCGTCGTACGAAACGCACGAAATGGAATAAATATATAAATGAAATAAAACGTAGTAGCCTTTTATATCGATATATCCACGAGAGTCAATGAATCGACAAGGCGAACTCGCACGATACGGAACGTACATCCGTAATGTGTGTCGTCCTTTATGATTGTCCACGAGATGGACACGTGTTGAAAGAATTGCTGTTGACACCGATTATACGGAACGATTAGAGCCAGTGCCAAGTGTCACGAAAATGCATATGGAGCGTCGTGTCGAAGCGATTTCGAACGATGATGTCAATATTAATTTTTTTTTTTTTTTCTTTCCTCTTCTTCATACGTTCATCTTGATGGTATAATCGATAATAATAATACATCCATTCTGATCGATCGAGATTATTCTTGTTCTAACTGAACATTTATGATTACGAAACAATTTCTATTAAAAGTTAAATTCTTTTCGTTCTTTAATTGTACCACAAGTCGTCCTTCTTCGTTCAGTTCCCGATTTTTGAATTTTTCGTTTCTTTTCTTAATTTATAAGGAAATGAACCGTTCGATGATGATAAATCGAAATGCCGTTGGCTCCCACGCATTGAAACGTCGATAACACGAATTTATTCCAAGCCCAATTTCGCGTGGGATTTCGCCTATCAACCTGTACCTTCCTGTATCTCGTTGCTGCTATCTTTCTTCCGATTTTCATCCTACGACATCAAAGCTCAGCGATTGGTATCAACTTGCTTCATATATCTGATAGTTGTCTCTCCTTTGTTTCATTCTCCTCCAATGTAATCCCTCAATTTCACACTCCCCGAACTCTCCAATTCTCCTTCATTTCGAGCAGAATTCGTTTCGCATCAGTTTCTGGTCAACATTTCTGACTTTGCACCAGATTTGCAATTATCTGTTCTGACAATTCTCTTATTATTTCTCGAGTCAACTTTAGAAGACTTTAAGGAAAGAAAATATAAGATCTTGATTGTTGGATTTCTATGATCAGATAGACAAAGAGTCCTATTGTCTATTTCTCCTTCTCTTTCTACAATTATCTGTACATTGAGAGGAATATAAAAAGATTTAACAAGGATTCGAACTTGGAATATTTTATGTTCAGATTCAAAGAGCGTTACGATTTTCTATTTTTCGTTATTTCGCTTGAAATCTCTCGCAACCTCAAAGAGTCCTATTTCGAAATATTTCGTTCACATTGAGAAAAATATAAGATTCGAATCAAACTTCAGGATCCTTATATCCAAGGACTGTTTTTATTTATTTCCTTTCCGTAATCGCATCGAGATGAATATAAAGGAATCTAAAAAAGATTTGACGTGTATTTAAAATCCAAAGAATTTTCTCCACACTCGAAAACCTGAAAAGTCTTCTCGCTTCTATTCCTCATTATTTCCTCCCATAAACACGTCCACAGTTGTCAACAGATTCACAATTGCATTCTTCCACGAGATATATCCTTCTCCTCCGGCAGGCATCCTTCTACTACTCTCTGCTCTGCCTCGACACAGACTGAAGCAATCTCATAATCTTAATGCCACGAACTTAATGCCACAGATAAGGAGATATAAATTGAATCGAAAAATGATAACGCGTGCTTTTCTCCAGCTCGAAATATGCAAAACAACCTTTAATTCGATGCATCACATCGTTCTCATATCGAAGAGCATAAATAACGAGATTCTCTTCGATCCTTGCATCAATCCGTTCTGTTGTATTTTATAAAGAGTGTTTGCAAAATTTGTGATTACATCACGGACAGCGCTGAGATACGAAACCAGTTCCGCGGGAACAAAGAGAATAACAGGATCATAAATTAAATTTTCGAGAGTGTAGCTAAATGAAGAGAGTCGCGGATTCGTGGCTTTGGAAACAAAGACGGTTCCAAGTCGATTTTTTTTTTTTTTTCGGCATTGTCAAGCGTTGACTTTGAGATTTTCGCCAAAACACGATTTCTGTTCTTCTGAATATTATTTTAACGGTTTGCTAAAATTTTTTCGCAGCAACGAGTGATAATTTTTTTATGAAGTATTTTAGTAGATTTTTTTTTTTTTTTTTGGGCTTGGCACGGGTGGGCTTTGGGGTTTTCCCCAAAACACGATTTCTGTTCTTCTGAATATTATTTTAACGGTTTGCTAAAATTTTTTCGCAGCAACGAGTGATAATTTTTTTATGAAGTATTTTAGTAGATTTTTTTTTTTTTTTTTAGTGTTCGATAGATTTTTAAATTTGAAACGAGCAAGGAAGGGAGAAAATGGTTGAATTGTATTTGGATTTTAACGAGACCACGAAATTTGTTATATTCAGAAATTCAAGATAAATCGGGCGTTGCATGATCGAAGAGAAATAAGGTAAATAGAAAGAGAATGTATTGCAATTCTTCTTTGATATTTGGTTGAAATTGAAAATCAATTATCGGGGTAGTAAGTAAATAATTAATTAGTTCCCATTGGAGGGACGTGAATTAATATTTTTCAATTAACAACGCATGCGACAATCCAATTAGACGCATCAATTAAATATATAATCAATTGGAAATGGCATTAATTAGCAGTTATTAACCTTGCTGGCAATGAAACACGATTATTATTTTTTTTTTTT
>NW_006263371.1:1902890-1905362 GCF_000469605.1 Apis dorsata
TTTAACGGGTTTTTTAATGGCTGGAATTTCTCCCTCCGGTTATTATCGATTCCTCTCGAAGATAAAAATAATTGACGCGTAAAATATCTCGTATTCAAAAGTGATACGTATTTAATATTCAAGATTAAGTTCTTTTATGCTTTTAACGTTCTCTCAAATACGTTTATTCGCGGATTCTTTTCTTCTATGTAAATTGAAATGACACGAAGTAAAAAAAAAAAAAAAAATAAACGTGGAATTAAATATTATTATATCATAAATGTCATTTAAAGGAATCAAAGTAAAATTAATCTTCGATCGAAGGAATAATATTTCGAAAAATGTTAAAATTGCCTCGTATATATATATATAATCGAATCGATTAAAATATTTTTTTGATAACTAAAAACAAGTAATATAACCAGACACGACAAAAATAAATTTTTAACAATTCCATTTTTACCTTTCTTCTTACTTTACTTTCGATATTTATTTTATTTCCCTTCCCTTTTTTTTTATTCCTCGTTTCCTTTCTTTCCCTGGATAATTTCCTCTCATAAATCATTGTTCTAGAAATAAATAAACAGCGACAGTGGTCACTTTTTCACTCCAACCTTTTTTTTATCGAAACTTGATTAATCGTCGAATCGATCATCAGCCGGGGAACAATAATAAATGCAAGAAGCACGCCTCGCATGGGAATGGTAAAATTTTATCAAGCGTATCGATAAATCGGGGCGTAAATCGAAGAGCAAGTAAAGTTTGCTCTTTCTTTCTCTCTCTCTTTCTCTCTCTCTCTCTCTCGCTGGTTGCCATAATCGCTGCCAATTTGTCTCGTCGACCAACTTTTACGTCACGATTTACGTGTATTTGCTATTCCCCTTATCTATTCCGTTCGAGATCCACTCTCTCGTACCAAAAGCATCAAACAGAGGAAATTCGTTCCTCTTCGTTTCGCGAGAAAGAATTGAAATTGCTCGAGGTATCTTCGACCTTGGAATTTTAAATGTTTGGATAAAAACTTGTCGAAACTTTGAATCGATATTACGTTCGAGATACGAATTTTTAAGTTTAACATAAATTTGGAAAGAAGTATCCTAACGACGATAAAAAATATTATTTTTTTGCGAAATGAGAAAAATTATAAATGTATATTTCGATTTATATATTTAACGATGAATATTAATTTATCGGAATATTAAAATTAATTAATTAAAATTATCCGTATCCTCGATTTCCGTTTAATGATACAATTAGTCTGTCTTCAAACAGCTTCAGAGATAAATTTAAATTTCGGGAAGCGAATTTTCGGAGGGGAAAAAGAAATGAATTATCGTTCGTAACAGTTCCTCTTTCCGGGATTTCATTTCGTTTTGAGAATCTCATGCCACGAAAATATCGATAATAATAATAAAGATCGAATTCCCACTGCAAAAGATCCAACAGGAATTGTCGATTAACAATTCAAATGACGTCTTTCATCGTGGCCAAATCGTTGAATCGATCGAACTAAACAGGAATTATTAATTCGAATGATAAATCGAAAAATCGAGGGGAGGGGACGAAAGAGGAGAAGGTAAAAATTTGTTAAAAAATATCGAACGAGAAATTAATCAATCAAGAAATTAACAAGAGAATTTTAAATTTAAATATGTCAAACACACCTGACCTGACTTACTCTTGAGAAAAATTCGTCAAGTTATTAATTATATTAAAAAGATCGTGAAAATATATATTATTAACAATTATTCTCGTTAATTTTTCCATTTTTGAAAAGATTAAAATTTCCCAAGAAGAGAATTCTTCGTTCTTTAATCTGTCGACGGAAGTGTCCAAGGTCGTGATACGGTTTGGAATCAACGAATCATTGAACGAGCGCATCCGGTTCGGAGGAATAATATTTCCAACTCATCGACACTGCGTTCATCAAGTTTTTTCTCTTTTCTTTTTATCGGCTTAAAAACCGTTTAACACTTGTACGAAGATCGAAACAAGGATGATATTTCGATACGAAAGAAAAAAAAAAAAGAGAGAGAAAAAAATTCTAAAAACCAATCGAACCATATCTCGTAAAAGAGAAAACAATCTTCGTTCTTACGAAATTCGAAAACGAACGAATTCGGTTATCGGAAACTGTTTGTTAAATTTTTTAATAAAACTTCGAAGAAAATGAAAGAACTTTTCTTTTTTTTTTTTTTTAAATATTTTTTGGTTTATGTTTCAAAGTGGAGAAAGAGAAAGAGAGAGATTGCGCTTGAAAAATAAATGGAAACGGAATATTCGCAATTTTTCATTTTTATTTCAAATAAAATTCCGCCCCGATCTCGAACGAGAGGGAAATGTAAACAAGCATCTGGTGCATTTATAGCTTTCTCAGAAACTGCTTCTCAGAAACGTCAAATACATCGAGACAATTCCATTTCTGGAACGTGGCGTCAAATTCCAAATGGATTCGAATGTTCAAGAAATGAAGAGAGAGAGAGAGAGAGAGAG
>NW_006263371.1:1905620-1915685 GCF_000469605.1 Apis dorsata
TTACGTTTCTCCGGAATTTCCACGAATTTACAACCGCATTCTCGATGAACGATATAAGTCATAAAGTCGAGATTCGTAAGATTTCAGGACGAAAGACGATAGATATCTTATTACGCAAAAATGCAATTAGCAATTATAAATTCATCAAAACGAGTAGTTTATCAATCCAAAAAAAAAAAATATAGTAGAGAGCAAGTGAACGAATTTACTAATTCTTTAAAGTAAAAATTTAAAGTAATTAAATCGAAATTAAGTAAGAAATAAACGATTTATCGTTCGCGTTTGTGCGAACGAACTATGAAAAAAAACTACTAAAAGAGAGAAGAAAATTCTGAATCGAATTACCTTTCGAAAGATATTGATTTCATTTTCCACTACACTTCATGGCTTGCGAATATATTAGTGAAATCACTAATTATATCATAAACGATAAATTATAGGAATTGTGTTATGCTCGAATTACATGAGATTCGCACGAATAATTGAACAAACAGGTTCAAGCATCATGTTTGTCGATGGAGGATGAAACAATCCGTACGATACGGCGTTCAAGAAGAGACTGATCCTCCCTTGATCCCTCCCAATCCACCCTGAAAAAAACATTTTTATCGATGCAGATTTTGTGGCACAAGGCCACGAACGTTGTTTTGGACAAAATGTTCGAACTTTTTTAGTAGACTCTTTTTTGCTATTCATCGATCGTGACAGTTTTTCGAAACTTTTTAACCCTTTGTGTTTCAACGATGACTCTTCGGCCCCACTGGTGACAATATTTATTTATGCTTGATTTTTTTAGAATATTCATAAATAGATTCCTAAACTCTTTATGTATAATCTTATGATGTGTAGAATAATATATTGTTAAATGGCTAGATTTTTTATCTCAAATTAGACTATGATCGTGAGTCGAACGATATCTTCGGCAATAGAAATATTGTTTTCAAAGTTCATTTTTGAGATTTGTAAGCATGGAATACGGTAATGAAATTAGTTGAAGCGAAGATGAGTTGGATTTTTCGTTATTGAACGACAAAATTACTTCTGTTCGTAAAGAAATTAACGATAGAGAAAGGAATGATGAACACAGAGATGAAATAAGAGGTATAAGAAGGCGAAAAATAAGAATAATAGATAGTGAATGTGAAAGCAATAGTTGAAGCGAAGATATCGCAGAAGACACGGAAAATTCTAAATGGATAACACGCATAGAATCGGAAAATATATCTTCGAATATAAATGTATTATTAGATTTTTTAAAACTATTTTTTACCAATGAACTTATTAATGAAATAATGCCCAAAACAATAATTTATGCGATAAAAAGTTAGAAGGAAAAGTACTATTGCTCTACTTGCCCTGACAAACCGAGGATGCATTTTGATAATTGCTTCATAAAATATCACACAATAATATAGATTTTAATATTCAATAAATTTTGTTTCTTTATATGTAAAGATACATAAAATATTAAAATATAAAAATTTTATCTGGAGTTGTTGGTTCGACCGAGCGAAACAAGTCTGGAGTGCAAAGGGTTAATAAATTCGAACAATTTATCCCCAACTTAATTTTTAACATTATTCCATTTTCTGTTTAAAAAACTTTGTGTATATATAATTATTAACCAATAAATTTTCTACTAGTAGCTCTAAATAAAAATTTTCTTCTAAACGGATGGATTATATTACGTTTATTTCATCCAATTACTTCAAATCTTTCGAACGGAATCGATGCTGCGCTTTCAAGAGAGCGCGTCAAAGCGTTCATTCAAAGAAGTGAGGGGTTGAAAGGAGGGTGTGTGTCGATGACGTAGTCAGCTGTTTGCGTAAAACTATTTTTATAATTATAAATACTGTCCACGCGTCTATATCTAGCGGAGTATTATAGCATCACGATCAATTATCTATGGCATCGTTTTAAGAACCCCGTTGCGCAATTGACAGACGGATTTAGAACAAAGTAATGCAAAGAACAATGTTAGAACGTTGTTATACGAAGATAGCTTATTAATTTTTTCTCAAAAAAAAAATAAATTGCCTCGAGACAATCTTTCCTCCAATCGACGATAAATTTAAACAATCTTCAATATAATCTTTAATAAATCTTTAATAAAATATGAGAATAAGATTTTTTTTTACAGAAACGTTATTCATAATCACGAGTTTATGTTTCGCTTAATTATTTCTATTCGATTCGACCATCCAACGTAGATGTGATCGATAATCGATATCTTGAAAGATTTCAATCAATCGCGAAACACGTTTGTCATTAATCAAGAAATTAATAATTGAAATTAATAAAATTGATTAATGAAATTAATACATGTGCAAGAGGGAATCGAATCTCTCGAGTGATTGTTCGACGATCGATCGAAAAATCGAAAAATCGATACGTCGTAATTCGTCAATGATTGCTGCACAGATTGGAGAAAATTGCGAGAAACTTATTTCCATATCATATGAAACGAGATTTCCCTCTTTCATCCTCATCTTTTCAATCTCGCTTAATTAAAAAGAATTCGTAATTAAATTAAAAAAACGCTTCACTACGTTTTCAAAAAAAAAAAAAATACTCGAGAGAATGAATCAGATTGCCACGAATCACCCGAAATCTGCGACAAACACGAAGCTAAATTCCATGGAAAAGGAAACAAACGGTTGACAGATTAGAAGAAATCTATTCTGCGCACGATCCATCCGAGATAAACGAGAGATGTACGCTCGCCGAATTTCTGGGATCCATCCGTAAAATTGGCGTCGCTCCAAATGTCGAGATCTTCTTCTTTCTTATATCGCCATAGTTTTCAAAAAACGCGTCTCCTCTTAATTTATATTGCGGCAGACACGAACGAACACCGTTTATCAATTGTTTCGAACGTTTTGAATAAATGGAAGGGGAGGAAAGAGAGAAATATTTTTTAATTTTAATTCATTCGCGTTTGTTTCCAATCCACTCTTCATTTTTCATACTTGAGTCGAATCTAATGTATATAACTATTAGCAACAATAATAATTTACAATAATAAATTTCTGTAAATTGTGCAATTTGTCTCGAAACGAAATGAAATTTAATTAAATATAATTTTGATAATAATAAAATCGCGTATATTTGGCGTATTATTTTTCTATCTATACGATACAGTTGAAAAAGCGTCGAGAAAGAAGAGGCGGAGAAGGAGAATCTTACGTAAAAGAGATTAAATTCGACATCAAGTGGTACAAGTATCGCGTTAATCGGACAGCGGATAAATCCAAGGGAAGGGAGCAGCAAATAACAACGTGACTGGAGCATATATACCTATCCTATCCAACGTTTCACAATTATCATTACTCAACTCATTTACTAACCCTTTGCGCTCCAGGTCTCTTGCACCCTTTTATCTCTTACTTTTAACTTGAAATGATTTCACGAATTAACATATAAAAAGTTTTACATTTTAATATTTTTAATATTTTAATGAAGTCTATATTGTTATTTTGCGCGATATTTGTCTATCATTCTTATCTTTCATCTTCTTACATTACATCCCCTATTCTCTTCTCTCTTCGATTTCTCAATGAATAATTTCGTTATTCGTTTTATTCCACGCTTGTAAAACACTTTGAAAATAATATTTCTCTTTCCCACTAAAATGCAGTCCGATCCACGGTCTAATTTGAGATAAGAAAACCATTCCACAATATATTATTCTTTATATAAAATTATAAAGAACTTAGGAATCGATTTATTAGGAGCTTAGAAGCGATATTTCAAAAAAAATCAATATTATATTAATTTTATATTTTTATAATTAATTAAATATTTTTGCCGTTCGAATTGATCCGAGCAGTGCCTAAGAGTCACCATTCGAGCGCAAACGGTTAATCTCTCCCCCCTCTCCCCTCCCCAAAAAAAGAAAATAACCTCCACCTTTTAACGATCGATCGATAAAATATGTATACAACCAAGATTGAAATGTATCGTGGGGGGAAATTCCTGAGAGGAGAACGAGAGGTGAAGGGAGGGAGAAGAATGGAAGTTGAACAGCTGGTAGGAACGGGATCTAAATAAAGAGTAACGTAACGGCCACCTGCTCGACATTCGTGGCTCCGCGTCCACGTGTATTCGGTGTTCGCGCCTCGCCTAATGACGAGACGCGATGTAGGTCAATTGATTCGGGGGATCGATCGATTTTTCACGGGAGGAAAAAAAGAAAAAGGGAAAGAAAGAAAGGAAAGAAAAGAGAGAGGGAGCGGAAGAAGAAGGGCCGGCCTCGAGTCACGCGAATAAACGAGTTTTTCGCGTGACTCGATTTGTGCAACCGCGTGCAACGAACGCTTTATCTGGTTCTATTTATTAACGATCTTTTCGTCGTGCAAATTTAACGAATGAATGAAAAGCATTTTCGTCATCGATTTTTGGGAATTCGTTTCTTTCTTCTTTTTGGAATTTTTTTTTTCTCTCTCTCTCTCTCTCGATTCTTTTCTCGTTCACGTGATTTCTATGGGTTTTAATGGATAGTGAGGATTTATTTGGTTTGGCAGTTTTTATTCCTTGGTCGATTGTTATTTCGTAGAGAGTTGGAGAGGAGGAAGAATGTTCGTTCAGTTGCAAAAGACGCGATCTTATGTTATCTTATGTAAGATAGTTTTGAAGGAATAAGATAGGATAAGTACGAAAATCCCATTTCGGAATCAAATTTATAACTATTGAATACCAGTCCAAGTTTAGAAATTTGTAATAGAGGCGTGTGCTTGCGATGAAAGATCGTTGAAAATATATATATATATAATTCTTTCCTGTAAGTTTGTTTAACCAACTGTTCAAATAATTAAGAAACTGTTTAGATAAGTTCCAGCAAATCTGAGAAATTGCTCAACAAACCATTTCGAAACTCGTCGAATTTTAAGGCGAGGAAAATTTTTTAAATTCAACTTGGATCGCCGTTATCAATCGAATAACAAAATAGATGATCATTTTTTTTTAATCATTCGAAGATTTCGATGATCGATCGATTCAAAAGAAAAAGAAAAAAATTGAGAAATTTCAGTCTCGTTCACAAAATTCCACAAGTTCGATTAACCTCTAACGTATTAACATCCTTCACGATCTAATAATCGTTCATCGAAATACGCTAAATCAAAAGAAAGAAAAAAAGAGAGAGGAAATTCAGAATGTATACAGTTTCAAAATTCGATATCGAGCGGGGAAAAATTCAGAAAATTCGACTCCTTCGAGAAAACTTACAATCGTGTCATTCATTAGCGCCATCTACATTATCAATCGCCTTGACCGTGAAACTGACTCTGCATTACGTAACCCAATCCAAGTCCACAAATCGCGCGCTCATGGTCGAGCGGAGAAACAGTACAGATATCAGGTCTCGAATTTTCTTCGAGGTCGTGAGCGAAGGAAAACAAGTCGTAAATGTCCCTTCTGAATTCGTGTGTCAATAAACCGCAGAATGATTAGACAAACCTGCATCGTAGCTAGAAATTCATCGTAGCTCGCAATGTTAAAAGCTCTTGAAATATAAATTTTGTTATATTCGAATCTTTCTTTACTTTTCTTCGCCTGTGTGTGTGTGTCGCTTTCGTGTTTGCGATTTGAATCTGAAATGCTTTTAAAACATATTCTTTTAAGATTTTTCTCTTTTTGCGTCTTATTTCCGTTGAATGGTTTTGACTTTTTTTTTTGAGAAATCTTTTCTTTTAAATTCTTTTATTTCGTAGAATTGTATTCTAATTTAAAATCAATCTTGAAATTATTTTTCTATCTTTCTAAAAAGATTTTTTTTTTTCTAAAAAAAGAAAGAATATTCGGTATATGTTATTTTTAAAATATTTTTTAAGTATAATGAAAGAAAAGAATGTGTAGCGGAGGGAAAAACTTCTTAGAAACGTGAAAAATAAACTCGAAGAAAAAAATAAACTTTTCCAGTTTCGAAAGCAAGCGTGGAGTTTCAATACGAAAATCCGGGTAAGAAAAATGATGAAACTTTTATCGATCTATGCACAGGTGTCTGCTATATACGTATAATTTATACGAATATTTCCTCGATTTCTATTCTGGACGAGAAACCTTTCTTATACCCGTGATCATTAATTTACATCACATTATAAATTTAATCTGTTTTTAAAAATTATTTACTATCCTAACTATACCCAATATCATTCATTCATATTTTCGATGTTTAAAATTTTAAATTTCAATGATCCATAATTTATTTTTCACGTTTCTAACAAGTTTTTTCCCTCCGCTACACATTCTTTACTTTTATTAATATACTTAAAAAATATTTTAAAAATAACATATATCGAATATCCTTTTTTTTTTAGAAAAAAAAAAATCTTTTTAGAAAGATAGATATAAATAAAAAGAAGAAACAAAAGGCTCTTCGTAATTCTCAATTCTCAAAATCCCAAACCATCCGCGATAGCTCTACAATTCTCAATTCTGAAAATCCCAACAATTTCGATACTTTACAATTTCCAATAAAAAGAAAAAGAGAGAGAAGAAAATAACGAATCGGAAGAAGAAGATGAAAAAAAACAAGGAGAAAAGCAGAGGATCGTCAAAGTTGCCTCGATCTTCCCCCTCCCCCCTCCAAATGGCCACACGTTGCCCCGATCGCAAACAGATCGCAATGTTTCCCTCGATTGAAAACACATCGAAGACGAGGGATATATAGCCGAGGAAGTAGCCGGGGTAATAAACGAGGGATCGAAGCGATGAAGACGCACCCGCCTCGACCCGGCTACGTGATTCGTGAATTTATACTGGAATCTCTTAGGAAAGCGTTTTCTTAGAAGGAAGGCTGGGCTCGATTTTCTCGTTTTCGAAATGGAGTGCGTAATCGGATATTGAAAATTGAATAAACTATTATTATAGCTCAGGAGGAAAAATTGGAAACTTCTATGATGGAATATAATTGAAAAATTAAAGTTCTTTTTATATTGGTGGAATTGGATTTTGTTAAGATTTTAGAAGATTTGTTAAGATTCTTTAAAATTTTGATAAATATCAATTCGCTCGAATTTTAATAATTTTTACGAGAACAATGATTTTATAATATTTCGAAATTAATGTGCGATCTGTTATTCCACCCTTGATTAAAATTAAGATTATTAAAATTAAATAAGAATTGTTAAATGAAAAATTTGAAAAATTTGAAAATTAAAAATTCTTTTTATCGTCGAATTGAATGGAGTTTCGTTAAAATTTTATTTTAAGTTGAATTATTTTAATTTTTACGAAAATAATGATATTAAAACGAATATTTCGAAATTATGCGATCTATTATTCTGTCCTTGATTAAAGTCGAGATTATTAAAATTGTTAAATAAAAATTTGAAAAAATTAAAAATTTAAAATTCTTTTTATCGTTAAATTGGATGGAGTTTCGTCAAGATTTTACTTCAAGTTGAATTATTTTAATAATTTTTATGAAAAAAATAATATTAAAATGGATATTTCGAATTTATGCGATCTATTATTCTGTCCTTGATTAAAGTCAAGATTATTAAAATTGTTAAATAAGAATTTGAAAAAATTTAAAATTTAAAATTCTTTTTATCGTCGAATTGGATGGAGTTTCGTCAAGATTTTACTTCAAGTTGAATTATTTTAATAATCTTTACGAAAATAATGATATTAAAATGAATATTTCGAAATTATGCGATCTATTATTCCGTCCTTGATTAAAATTAAAATTATTAAAATAAGAATTTGCATTGATAGGATGTATCATTAATCGATATATCTTGTGTCGTATCATTACAAATAATGATGTAATTGAACGTTGAAAGATCGGAATTTCCTTGTGTTTTTATCGTTTACGCGATTGTAAATTTCCAACAGATTGAATACATTTGCTTAATTAGTTTAATTATCCGCTTTTTTTTATCATCATTATCGGTGGCGTGGTCACTGTTTTTCTATCCTTTTTTTCCAGAGAAATATAATAGGTAAACATTGTAACCTCACTAAAACTTGACTTCTTACAAAAAAAAAAAAGAAAAAAAATACAAAATAAATATATATATATATATATATATATATATATTTATATATTACGGAGAAAAAAATAGAAAACTTGTAACAACAAATTTTCTCTTATTTTTGTAAACAAACAAGACTCAATTATTAAAATTTAACAAATATCTTTGCATAAAATATTTATTACTTCAACGATAGAATTATCTCTCTCTTCTTTTTTTTTTTTTAATAAAACACCAATTATCGTATTCCCATATAAAACTGTATTGTAAAATTCCTATAACGATTACCAAACATTTTTCCAATTCGCTAAAAACTCCTTTATTCGATTATTCTAAATACAGCGAGTAACCATTTTATAACCTGTCCTCAAAATGGCGCCTCGTCAAAAGCGCGGGATTTTTAACGAGATCTCCCTCCTTTGTCCAAAAACGAGCTTCTCTTTGCCGTAAAAATAGGATTTTTAAAAGAAACACAATTGTACGCATTTATTCGCACAATTCTTCCATTAACTTTCAAAAAAAGAAGAAAAACTGAAATGTCGAAACGCTTCATTGACATCATTTAATGTCCAATGGCTTCTAATAAACTTCTCTGAATTACCAAACTTCACCCTCTCTCTCTCTCTCTCTCTCTCTCTCTCTCTCTCTCATACACACATGAGAATCATTCCTAACTTCCAACGTGTCCCAAATCCCACGAAATTATTCAAATCACGTCAAATCGCTTCCTCTTAACCGTTCCGCGAAACATTCGCAACAATCTAGAAGGCGTTGAACTCGACCAGGCGACGATTTACCGAAAGATCCCGGGGTTTCCACGGGAAACAAAGAAAGAAAGAATGAAAGGAAACGTGTCTTACCTTCAGAGAGGCCATGTCGGACACGGATCGATGAGTCTGAATGGTTTCCAGTTGGTCCAGGCACCAGTCCAGCTCCTCCATCGTCTCCACCGCCAATTTCATGTAGTTTTCCTCTGAAAGGAAGAGAACAAAGGGAGAGGTTGAAACCTCGAGAAAGGAAACGTGCGAGGGCTGTTGGCTGGCAACATGATGAAGTTTAATAGTTGCGCGAGAAGAGGCGAGAAAACGAGTACTTCTTCGTCGAGTTTTCTGAAGTTGATCGAGATCGTTCTCACGGATCTTTTAAGGGGATATTTCGATGTTTCTCTTTTCTCGATTTGTTTAATCGAATCGTTGATTGAATTTAATTAATTAATTGAATCATTCTTACGTTTTTTTTAATAACCTTTCAGGAGTGAGAAGATTGTGTGACTGCGTGAGAAGGGGATCACGAGGAGGAGAAGGAGGAGATGGAGAGAGATGGAAATGAATAAATGGAATCTTGAAGTTCGTTAAAGATGAAAGGTTGCATAAATGAAGCGGGGGGAAAGAGGATCAATCGTGGGAACAAAAGAGAAAAGTGAATTGACGTTGGAATAGAAATGACACGTGGAAATGAAACGTGGGGGGAGACACAAAAAGCTCGAGACTTTGAGCAATTTCGAGAATTTGATTTTTCAAACGGGGCGGAATGTTCTTTCTACGCGAATAATTCTACCCCCTCCTCCCCTGAGAAGGGAGGATTTGCTCTTTTTCTTAATTTAAAACCGACTTTAATGAGAGGAGGAGGAGGGAAATTAATTGAATTTTCGTGATACATTTAAATGGATTCGTACGAACAACCCTTAAATAAATGTAATGTAATGAGGATGAACGTAAGTATTTCTCACTTAATTTTCGATACGTAATTTAATTAGTAATTGGGGAAAAAAATGTAATTCTTACCCCCCGGTGCCAAGATTCGTGGTTGTGGCGTGCTGCTACCCTGTGCACCGCTACTCCTTCGTGATCTGAAGATAAAAATATCCCGAAATAACTTTAACATCAACTCCATTCGTCGTAGGAGAATAAAATTATTGTTAAATTTTTTTTTTCTTTTGATTTTATAGAATCGTAAATTTGTAAAAATTTGTAAAAACTAAACTATTTTACAATCGATGAATAGTTAAAAAAAAGGTATATACTAATAAAATCAGAAATTAATGACAAAAATAATCAAACAATTGTCTTAGAAGAATAAAATTATT
>NW_006263371.1:1915816-1919569 GCF_000469605.1 Apis dorsata
ATAAAAATTAAACTATTTTACAATCGATGAATAATTTAAAAAAAGATATCTATTAATAAAATCAGAAATTAATGACAAAAATAATCAAACAATTGTCTTAGAAGAATAAAATTATTGTTGAATTTTTTTTTTCTTTTAATTTTATAGAATCATAAATTTGCAAAAATTTGTAAAAATTAAACTATTTTACAATCGATGAATAATTAAAAAAAGATGTCTATAATAAAATCAGAAATTGATGAAAAAAATAATCAAACAATTGTTTTAGAAGAATAAAATTATTGTTGAATTTTTTTTTCTTTTGATTTTATAAAATCGTAGATTTGTAAAAATTTTTAAAAACTAAACTATTTTACAATTGATGAATAATTAAAAAAAAAAGGTATCTATTGATAAAATCAGAAACAATACATCGATATAACAAACAATTGGATAAGATCTGCAAGATGATTTAAGCGTTCAGTAATGATCCTAAAGAAAAGGAGACATCTTGAAACTCAAGAAAAGAAAATTTCGAGTTTCTTAATTCAACCATATTGGAGTTAAATTTCAAATATCGCTGATTTTTTTCAAACAACAATAGCCGAGACATCCAACTTTCAACACCAATATGTAAGATTCTGTTGCAATTTCTTTGGATTTCCCAATTTTCAAACGCTTATCCAAAATGTTTATTACATTTTAAATAATGTGTATCATCTTACAGATTTTATTAAAAAAGAAAAAAAATAATTACTTTTATTTAATAAATTATTAATTATTAATATTTAATAAATATTTAATAAATATGTAAATTTTAAATACGTGAAATTTCGATTACTCACTTGTTGGTGGGCACATTAGTAAGCGACAGGAAGTTGTTCCTGACCGAGCGCAGAGAGGCAAGGATCTGCGCGAACGGCGTGACGATGAGGTCCTCGCCATGGCTGCAAGATCAAACGAAGGAAGGATCAATTCTCTTCTACTTTTCGAATCGATGTGTCAAGCGTGATACAACGAGGGGAGGATCAATGGGCGAACATTTAGGCTTGCAATGAACTTGACGTTTACTTAACGTGTTTCCCAAAAGCTGCGCTCTAAATAATTCATGCAGGCGTGTGGCGTTCTCTATCGGTTGCAAACTGTACACCATCTCTTTATTATTATTCTTTTCTTATTTTTTATTTTTTCTTTTCGATCGATCCAATTTTAATTTGGAGATGAGGAAAAATTAATTTGAAATTAAAGCAGAAAAAAAAACAAAACTGCATGAAACATTGTTGTTTTCTTCTTCGAATCTTGAACTTCTTGAATTTTGAATGGAAAAATTCTGAAGGAAGAGGGGATCCATTTAAAAGAGAAATCGTTTCATCGTTCATAATTCTCAGAGGAGAAAGAAAAGAAATATTCGTTCGATTTTACGAAATTCGAAGAAATCGTTGGAAATCGTTCAACTTTCACAATCGAAATTTATTTATAAGCGAAAACAACGCAGCAACTAAAATTTATAACATCCACCTAAAAGTAGAAACACGCTGCCCGATTCGTGCCAATTTCCGTTTCAAATCAATTATAAAACATATTTTCGCTCGATACTCGATCAATGCCTCCTCCTCCGATCGAAACGATCGTTCCATTAAAACGAGATTATCATACAAACGAAATTGAACAGACGATCCTTCTTGATCCTAGAAATAAATTATCTACTATACAATTATACAATTAATTCAACGAAAAGAAGATTATTATACCTAATTACACCTTCGATATTGATCAAATTTCTAAACTTTTCGATCAACGCCTCTTTCTATCGATCAATATATCATCAATCGTACACAATTTACATTCTATTCCAATCTCTGGTTCACGATTCGATTCCCATCGATCATATCCAAACATCGTTCAATCGAGACGCTGTGTAATTACGAAAACGATTATTGGAACACACAATTACAGTTTACATTCTGTCTACAACATTTGCATTGCATCTAGGAAATCACTTGAAACCAATCGTTGAGAAAACGTGAAACAATTGAAACCTCGAAATTATTTTTCTTATATAAAATGCATATTGTAAAAATTCCAAAAAAATAGCCCCCTCTCAAACTATCGAGCTCAACCTGTTCACCAACAGAGATCACAAGCCAATTAAACCAGGATCAATTAATCCGTGAATATATCGATGACGCTTTTATCATTATATATATTGATAGTTTAATGCGTCGTTGATTCGACCTTTGTCCTTCCCCTCTCGCAGGGAGGGGGTAATTTTCGCTGGGAAAAGCGTGAAATAATTCACGCACGTGCACGCGTGGGAAGGCGCGTGATTTAATTAAAGGAAGTTGCTGGATACAGGCGAGCTCTTGTTGGAAATCGGAGATACAATATATTGGCCGATGATATTTCAACGTGGATCGTAAATAGATATCAATCTCGTTAGCATGGGTATAATTAGTTACCTGTTGCATCTTTTTTTTTTTTTTCATTGCGCATTGCGTGGGATATAAAAAGGGTAAATCAATGAAATTGTATATATAAATGTATATAAATTAATTGTTATGAATATAAGCATTCGAATTTTTATTTTATTTTCATTTCAACAAGAAAGTACGAATGATAAAAATGATGATTTATATTACTAGTTGCTGTATGTATATATATATTTGGTCCAATCATCGTTACATCCCAAGGGCGCAACCCCAATCTCATCAGGATTACAAGTTCTTCGTGTCAAACCCTTCGTCGAACTAGCTCGAGCAGAAGATGTTCGAACATCAATCAACCCAATCTGTGCAGTCTGGAGAAAAGTAGGTTGCCCTTAATGTGCCCCCTGCCTCCTTCATGAAGATCATGAAGATCAAATGACATTTGGATACGAGTTTTGAGGTGCAATCTTCTTTATCACAAGAGGTCAATTGATTTTCCTATTTTTTTTTTTTTTTTCAAGTGAACCAACAATCTTTCCTATTTATCCGTTATTCAGATCGAAAGAAAGAATATGGAAGAGATTTTGGAGAACGAGAAACGAGAATCTGGCCAGTATCGTAGTCTCGTGTAAAGGAGAGCAGATTTTTGTAAAGACTTATTTTAAAATTCATTATTACAAAACTGGAAGAAGAATCCTTCGATCCGTGCAGAAGAATCCTAGGGCTTATCCCGTATTTATTCGATTCGAGCCGTTGAATCAGCTTGCTACGATCGGGAAATTGACGAGGGCCGAGAAAGAGGAGGAGGAGGAGGAGGAGGAGGGGGGATGGTTTTCTGGGTCAACGCGTGCCACGAATGCTCGAGAATGGTAAATATCGACCTCTTGAGGGTGATTTTTGATGTTTATGGTCGCTGGTCAAAGAGAAGGGGGATGCTGGAATGTCAGATTAGTCCGTGATGCAGAGCATCGAAGAAATGCGCTGCATCTTTATTACATGCTACGTTACGTTTAAAGAATCGATATATATATATATCATTGCGACAATAACTTTTGATGTTTAATACGATAAAATGAAATAGATAGATAGATCTTGACGGATTTTTTTATAATAATTTTCTCGATAGCGATTGAAAATCGTTAAGACGAATTTCAGATTGCAGAAGAATTTTAAAATGTCCAGAAGAAAAAGGAGAAAGAGAGAGAGAGAGAGAGAGAGAGAGAGAGAGAGGCAGAGAAAGAAAAAAAGAGAGAAAAAGAAAGAGAAGCAGAGAGAGAGAAAGAGATGCAGAGAGAGAGAGAGAGAGAGAGAGAGAGAGAGAGAGAGAGAGAGAGAGAGAGAGAGAGAG
>NW_006263371.1:1919673-1922871 GCF_000469605.1 Apis dorsata
AGAAAAAGAGAGGCAAAGAGAGAGAGAGAGAGAGAGGCAGAGAGAGAAAGAGAGGCAGAAAGAGAGAGAGAGAGAGATCATTTTCCAATCCCAACTAGGTCATCCTACGAAAGAACGTATTTCCATGAACGAGCTACCCTCACTGTCCTTTCTCTCTCTTCTCGTGAATTTCTAATTAAAACTATTTACAACAATTTACTCTACCCTCGAAAACATCCCTTCCTTCCATTGTTCTAAAATAAAAAATATCTTTATGTCTGTCTATATTTTCCTCTTTTCTATTTTACGATATAAATATGAATGAAATGATCTATTCGTTGCGTCGTCGTCATGTAAATATTGTGTCACCTATTGTATCGTATCCACTTATTGTTTCTTCGAAGAAGATCGAGGATATATGCGATATGATTGACGCACGAGCACGTCGAGTTGTTCGATTGCGTAAACGAACAACTCGTTTCGTGTTTCGTGTTTACAATTACATTACTGGAGGGGAGGTTTAACCAACGGCGGAGATGTTGGCTACGGGAACTTGTTGAATGCGTTTTGCAAAAAAAAAAAAAAAAAAAAAAAAAAAAATAGGGAAAAATTGAACTGCACGGAAGTTTATTTTGAAATGGAGTAAGTGGAGAAAGTAAAAATAGAATTGGAAATTTGCGCATATATATATATATATATATATATATATAGAGAGAGAGAGAGAGAGAGAGAGAAAGTACGTGTAAATAAAACGATTGAAATATTAAAACACTTTAGGATAAAAGAAATTCGAAGTTATCGAACGTTGGTTGAAACGTTATTTACTTTAACTCTCTTTTATTACGCGTTATTCAACAAAAATGAAAAATATATATATATATGTATCATCTCGCTCCAATTACTATCCTCATCGTACAAATTGAAGCTTCATTGAGGTGAATGGTGATCCAATTATAATCTTGCAATGGTGAAAATTACATTTCAGAAATGATAGCGTTTCGTTAAGCAAAAACAATAATTCGATTGGACACGGTGAAGCCTGTTTAATGAAAGCGTGATTAACGCATCGGTTGCAATTTCAATTCCATTCAGAACGGATCGACAGATAGGTAAATCTTTGCTATACGTGTAATATTTCAATTTTGAACAATCGTTTATCGAAATTAAATTTTCTTTTTCAAATTATTAACCGAATACGATTCGATCGCTTTTTAATGGCCAGAAATAAAGTATTTTTTTGCATTCCAATTTTTTTGGAATGGAATTGAAATCTCGAAAATTCTAAAATTATAATATCAATACTATAGAATTAAAATTCTAAAATCTTTAAAATTAGTTTTAATTTTTTACTTAAAAAAAAAAGTACGAGATTCGGAATTTTCTTGAAGTTTCATTTATTTAAAGAAAAGAAAGATGGATTAATTCACCCTTAAATTTTATCGTTAATCGTCGCAACAAATTCGAAGTAACGATTTTGCGCGCAGTATTTATTTAGTTTACTAAAAAGTAGATTGCAAGCTGAGCAGATTTGGAAATAGCCACTGGAGTGGACAGCATTAAATGAGTTTCTGGCTTTTGTCCAAAGTGCAGATCTATTTTCTGTGACATCCATTCGCTCGATTCATTATCGCGTGTATTTCAAACCGATAAACTTAAGGTTAATAAGTTATTCATGAATGAATCCTTTGATCATCGGCCAATTATTCTAATCCTATGTTCTAGGGATTGCGAAACATCTCAAATTATTTAACATTTGTCTTAAAATTTCTAGATAAGAAAAATTGATTAAGATAAAAATTCACTTTTTTCAAAATATCAACAACAATCTTTCCCTTTACAAATTTCTCAAGTACTTCTTTGAAAGATAAGAAGATCGGATGATGATAAAAATTTAAAAAAAGTAATTTCTTCTAAATATAAACAATATTTCGATTCACAATTGTAAAAAAAAAAAAAGATTCTTTGTGTCGAGCAAACATATTACTTGTATTGACGATTATTGCCTCGATCGAGTTAATTCATCAAGATATCAGAGATTACGATCGAATACAGCTTCTTGGTATTATTATCGAAGGAGGATTATCGATTTATCGATTGAGTAAACCTCGTGCGAACATCATTTTATTTTCGATGAAAAATAAATTTCAATTATAATCCAATTAGATTTTAGAAGAATAGACCGATCGAAACTGCGTCGAGTTTAATCAAACTTTATCCGTGTCTCCTTTATCCATGAGTTACAAAGCGATTAAATTCCGAAAAATCGATAAAACGATTATCGACGTTGCCGTTATTTAGCGACAATATTCGTTGTAATTTTTAATCGATTTGTTAATCTAAATCTGCGAATGGCTTCAACAGAAACGAGATAAAAATCTTCAAAGATAACCCAGAAGAATCTTCTCTTGAATTGTGTTCTTTGTGCGATAAAAAGATCCAGTTCATAGAATCTATTATCAATTTGCTATCTATCTTTCGTGGAAGCGTTTTTGTTCAATTGTTCAAAGACAAAATATTCAAAATCTTTCCTTCCTTTCAATCCTTTCCTTTTTTTTTAACATTTATATTTGTTTATCGTTTCACAAAGATCTATTAATAATATCAACACTGTCAACACAAATCTCTAAAAATCTCAATTTCTCGTTTAATTTAATTCCTATTATCGGATAAACTCTCCTATAAAAAAAAAAAAAGTATTAAAATATTAATCTATTCACGAATCCACGAGTTCAATTTTAAAACAATTCATATGATCCTTTTATACCTTCTTATACCTTCTTATACCTTCTTAACCTTATATCTTATTATCGTCCATTTATAATTCAGAAAAAATCTTAAGAAGACTAATAAGACTCTGTTTCGAAATTATTCATAACCACTCGTCGTTCCCTCCATGCCAATAAAACTCCTATCTAACGAGCCACGATTATATCTTAAAAGTCTCTTAAAAAAGAATTTCTTAATTACACGCCTAGAGCGAGGCATTTCAAAGGAGCCTGGAAATCAGATAGAAGCTTCTAAGACGAACCTCGTCTTCGATTCGACAGACAGAACCGCTATGACGATCATCGTCCACTTACAAGTCTCTCTTCGGTGGCGACTCGAAACACTGCTCCCAGAAGAGAGCCTTCCTGGACGGTCGTAGCCGGAGGGCGGAAGCGGACAGAGTGCGAGGCAGCCCCCCGGAAGCTACCGAGCCCCCCCCTCCAGCGGCCAGGG
>NW_006263371.1:1923082-1925205 GCF_000469605.1 Apis dorsata
CACCGCCGCATCTTTTCAGGCCGCCAGTGGACCCTGGGAAATCCATTAAACCGCCACTCGAGCCAGACATCGTTAGATCCTCCTGCTCCTCACTTTCATCCACATTCCAACTCGTTCCCAATTGTGTCCTCTCGTTTCTGAATCATTCCAGGCGTTAAAGAGGCATTCAATTGTCGCAGGATGTGTTTCAGATAGGTTGGAGATAGTGGAGCTAGATGATGAACGCCTTAATGAATGCTAGAAACAAGAATCCGGGCTATTGATGGTTCTGTTGCAGATCCAAGATGCGGATGTAGACTCTTGGTAAGCTAGATTTAATATGGATCAGTTGCAGATCTAAGATTTTGGATTAATTGTAAGTCTTCATAGGCTCCTAGTGGATCAGTAGATCTAGATTCTTGTGGTCCAATTGCAGATCTTGACTTTTAAAGGACTGATTGTTCTAGACTTCTAGTGATCCGATTGCAGATCTGGGCTTTTAATGATCCAATTGCAGATCTAAGCTTCTAATGATCTATTGCAGATCTTGACTTTTAAAGGATTAATTGCAGATCTGGGCTTTTAATGATCCAATTGCAGATCTGGACTTCTAATGATCTATTGCAGATCTGGACTTTTAAACAATTAATTGTAGTTTTAGACTCCTAGTGATCCAATTGCAGATCTGGGCTTTTAATAATCTTATTGTAAATCTGGATTTTTAAAGGATTAATTTCAGATCTGGGCTCCCAGTGATCCAATTGCAGATCTGGACTTTTAAACAATTAATTGTAGTTTTAAACTCCTGGTGATCCAATTGCAGATGAGCTTTTAATAATTTTATTGTAAATCTGGATTTTTAAAGAACTAATTGCAGATCTGAGCCCTCAGTAATCCAATTGCAAATTTGGATTTTTCAAGGATTAATTGCAATTCTAGACTTTTAGTGATTCAATTGCAGATCTGGGCTCCTAATGATCCAATTGCAGATCTGGACTTTTAAAGGACTAATTACAGATCTGGATTTTTATTGCTTTAGTTGTTAATTTGAACTTTTTTGATGAGTACGGATGGTGAGTAAAGTGAGGGAGATGTTGAGTATAAAATTAGTTAGAGTGGTTGTGTAGTTTTTGGAAGTAACATAATTTAGGCAAGTTGGGATTCAACCTAAAAATTCTTGAGGTTTCTTGAGTTTCTTGAGTGAATCCATTCTTGAGTTACATGGCTGTTGAATTATTTATCTTTTGAAGATTCATAGAACACTTCTAAAACTGATCACATAATCAATGAATCACATAAATTATATGATGTACATCTTGATTAAACATGGAAACACTTATTTTTGAATGTTCTACTGTAGATTCACTTCATCTTATGAATATTATGTTTCTTATTATTTAGCACTTCCACAATCACATATCCACAAAATCACTGAGTTGTTGGAATTCAATATACATTGCAATTTTGAAGATGATGAGATACCTGAGAGAGAGAGAGAGAAAGAGAGAGAGATAAAAAATGTAAAGTATTTTAATTTAATTATTAAAATACTGTAAAATCTTAAGTATTTACATTTATTTAGATCAATTTTCTATTTTCTATTCTAAGAATTGAAAATTCTATTTATTATTAAAATTATATATTGACAATTTGTAAACATTTTCCTAATTCGTTTGAGAAAAGCTATAATGTACTTTCTCTTTTTTTCTAACTCCACTACCTACGCTCATACTTATTATTTATCGGTATCCGCAATGAACTTCGTAATCGGAACTTTAACAATCTAACTTCTTCTTGGAAGCACTTCTTCCCTCTTAACGATCGAATTCTACGCAACTTACAAACTCTGGTACTTCATCTTACAACTAAACTACAGAGGCTACGACACTTATGCTCCTCCCAAGTACACAACAAACTCCCTTAATCAACTAGAAACCAAAGTTTGCACAATCGCTAAAACTCGATTCATCGTCCTCGATCAAGAATACGTGTCCAATTCCAATGAAATACTTTAAAAAAAAAAAATAAATAAATTCCCTAAATAAAAAGAAAATTCTGGAAAGAACTTGGATAATTCAACAATTTCCAAAAGCCAAAAAAAAAAAAAAAAGTAATCCATTCTCGTTAAGGAAACGTTTCAAACA
>NW_006263371.1:1925402-1929325 GCF_000469605.1 Apis dorsata
AGGAAATAAAAGAATAAGAGGGCAAATTCAATTTTCCTCCGATTCAAGCTCAAACGAGCAAATGAAGAGCAGCCAGATTTTTGTTTACTTCGTCCAGGGGATTCATTAGAACGATTCAATTTCAAAGGGAATTTCTCGTAGAAAAGATGGTCGCGTGGGCGCTTCGACAAATCACGTGGTGCGGTCTGAATTTCAGATTGTCAATGAAATTGCTGTCATTTGACATAGTCCATTCTATCTTTATGAGGCAATTTGATCCTCTTTGCCGCCATCAAC
The DNA here is from genome assembly GCF_000469605.1 of Apis dorsata. Classification (NCBI taxonomy): domain Eukaryota; kingdom Metazoa; phylum Arthropoda; class Insecta; order Hymenoptera; family Apidae; genus Apis; species Apis dorsata. The sequence goes on from NW_006263371.1 coordinate 1,925,679, forward strand.
CCGCATTTCCAACGAGATTATCGTCTTTGAAATCATACATATTCGCAAATATATATGTATATATATATATTTTTTCATTTAGATTTCAGATTTTATAACGTTTCAAAGGGAATTTCGCTATAAATTTCGTTCGTAGAAGTGTTGATACACTGGTGAACAATAAGAGAATTTTATAGGGGGCGGTTGGATCAACTGGGACAAGTAGCAACTTAACTTAAAATGAAACTAATTAGGGTAAAGGCTTGTTGGCAATCGCGTATCTTTTGATCGTGGGCGATACAGTCATGGATTGCTATTATGTGCACAGCCGGTTTCTCGATTGCTAAATTTGAAATGGAAAAATTTTAAAATTGGAATCAAAAATTTTCATGAATAAAATATTTGCATAGGTGGTAAAAAATAAATTTTGAACATAGGTGGAGGGATATTTTTAGCCGAAAACTTTTTTTACATTATTATTATCTGATAAAATATAATTAAACGCATAAATTAAATATTAAACGGGAAGTAAAAATATAAAATATCGATTGTAATTTAAACTTTTTTTCAAAAAAACTTTAAATAACACTTCAAGAGAAATATATCCTTGCGATTTGATCATTTTTTGATATCAAAATTTTAACAGAAAATTTTTATATCCATAGATTCATAAAAAAATTAAATTACTAACTAAAAACTCGAAAAAGCTTTCATCGCCAATTTTAGTTTCGAAATTCTGAAAGGGAATCTCCCGTTGCACTTGTAACTAAATTTTGAAGAAAATTAAATTTGTAATAAAATTTACACGATATTGCCCACTCTTTTCTATTAAAAAAAAAAAAATTTTTAAAAAAATTAAATTTTTAAAAAAATTAAATTTTTAAAAAAATTAAATTTTTAAAAAAATTAAATTTTTAAAAAAATTAAATTTTTAAAAAAATTAAATTTTTAAAAAAATTAAATTTTTAAAAAAATTAAATTTTTAAAAAAATTAAATTTTTAAAAAAATTAAATTTTTAAAAAAATTAAATTTTTAAAAAAATTAAATTTTTAAAAAAATTAAATTTTTAAAAAAATTAAATTTTTAAAAAAATTTACACGATTTTGCCCCCCCTTTTTTATTAAAAAAAAAAAAAAAAAAAGAACAAAATCGCAAAAATTTGACTTTCAAACAAACGATCGTTATCACGCGAAAAATTCCATTCTTTGTATCCTCTCCGTAAAATTAGTAAAAAGTCGTACAAAATTTTGGAAGTGACATGACTCCCAACGAAACTGTTCCACCATTTAAAATAGCACAAAGCGTTTCCATCTCTCCATTCCCAACTTCGAAATCCTACAAAAAGCCTTTTTATTCCATCAGTTACGCCGAAAAAACCGACTATTTTCTATCAAAGCTTCGAAGAGTGGGAGGGTCGACGAGAATAACCGATCTCTATTTAACCACCTTTTCAAATATCACAAAACGCCTCGGTTATATAATGAACCAACATTAGTTAATTGAAAAAAAAAAAATTCCAAAACGATTTTCTTCTCTCACAAAACGAAATACATCAGCGAATATATCACGAAAAATAAGGGAAATATCTTTATTGAGAAAAATTATATACGAGTCAAATTTCTTTGTAATAAATATTGTTTCTTGTTTATATGTATATATATATGTATATACACAGGAATGAATGTCAAAACGTTTGTGACTCGTGAAACACACACAGATATATCGTGTCCTCGATATCCCATCGAGAAGGAAATCGAGAAGGAATATCGAGCGGTGGTCGCTGCACAAAAGTGGAGAGGGGAGATCGAAAAGCGGAAGTTTCTTTGTTTCCTCCTTATTTCGAATTCGAGATCGAGCCGAGGCGTGGAGATACTCGAGAACCCGTAATCTCATCGAAGTTTGATTCCATTATGAAGTGCAAAGGGGAGGAGGGAGAAAGGAGGAAAGAGAGGTTATTCGTGTTATGAGAAAGTAGGTTAGATTTCGTTATATGCAAGTTGAGTCATCCCGAATGAAAAATAATATCGTTCGTTAAAGATCGATAGGTGGGCAAGAGTTTTGTACAGGAGAAGAAAATTGCAGAAAATTAGAGAAAATAAATTTTTCTTACGTTTCGCTTCGTTAGGTTTGCACTTAGAAGAGTATATTGTTCTTTCATGGTATACGTAATACTACCATCGTTCGAATAAATTGCATTTCATCGCGATTGCATCATTTCACCCATTGATACTCTTTCAACCGCCGAGAATATCTATTCTTACGAATATTTCTCTATCTTCGTAAATTTCTGTTCAACGAATCTCTTCGACGATTCTCTAATACTCCTTCGAGTGTTTGCATCAGTTTCAGAATTAACGATCGAACAAGCATAATCCAAGTATTCGATGTGTCTTCATTTATTATTCCTTTCATAACGACATCTGATCTAAACTCAATGTTTCTTAGAACGAAAACATATACAGAGTGCTCCAAAAATAATGAAGCATAAATTTATAAGATTCTTGAGGTTAATTTCAACCAACGTTTTCCTTCGCGAAAACTTTCGTTAATTAGTTATTAGTTGGCCAATCACGGAGCGCGTAGTAACGTTGGCTCTACTAGTGCTGCCATCGATCGAGCAAATCCGAACAACTCGAGAAAAGACACAAATGAATAATTAAATATACGAATGTTCTATCATTTTTAGAACATCTTGTATATATCATTGGATTCTTTGTTTTCACATCGAAGACTTCTCGTCACAAGATTTATTATCGTGCACAAAATGAAATAAAGCCAAAAAATATTTGCGAACGAGGATTTAAGAGATGAAAGAGTGAAATTTTATTTCATCAGCTTCCTTGGAAATTATACCTTCTGTTTTGATTTTTTTTTTTAATCGTGTGTATATTGAAAATAGTTACAATTTGGTGTCGCTTATTCAAAACCGACTTTCAAATTAAAAACAAATTTGTCGAGGGATAAAAATTTCGTGTCATCGCGATTTGAATTTAGTCACGCGTGTTGCATCACTGAACAACGTTGAATGACGACACGAAATGCGTCACAAGACGAGTTTCTCACGAGCGGATTAAAATGAAGAAAAAAAAAAAAAAAATCATCTTAGTACTTGAAATCGTCGATTTTGTCTCGTGCCGTATCTTTCGTTCCTTATCCGTATTAAATATTCTTTCAACGCTCTTTAAAAGTCGTTAAAGAGTCTAGCAATTTTAATCCTTATTGAATTTTATATTTTATATTTCGAATCAACGTGGTGTATACGAACACCAAGGTCTAATTTTACTCGTTGCACGAGTCGATTGTTCGATACATCCATTTCGAGTGGCCGATACTTTTCCATCAAACTGTCGGATATATGACCTAAACAGATAATACTGTAAAATAACATTCCAATAACTGGTTTTCCCAGAGTTATCGCACGTTAAAATTAACGTGTGATGTTCAAGGAGAACCGGTATGCAACAACGACACGGATTGGATTGGTATTCGCTTCCTGTGATGTGTTTTTTCGAGAAGAATTTCGAGAGGAACAATGGATCGAGAGAAAGATATAAAATAATACAAAACAATAAAAAAATATATATATATAAACGTTTGAAAGTACATTTTTATAAGTACATATATTGAAAATAAAATCTCCTTTTTTTCCTTTTTTTTTTTTTTTTTT
>NW_006263371.1:1929781-1930895 GCF_000469605.1 Apis dorsata
ATTCGTTATAAAGCATCATCGAATATGAAAATTTAAGCGCTGTTTTCATAACCTCGCGTAAAAGAGAGGGAAAACAAAAAAAAAAAGAAAAAAAAAAGATTGAAAAATATTGAAAAATATCGGAAATAGCCTTTATGAAAAATACATTCACGGTTATTTTTAAATAAATATCGTATATCTCTGTTTATCAAATATTGATGAATAAATTATTCGATAACATATACGTTTATAAGCGTTCAACATTCGCGAAATAAAGATTTCTGGATTATCGAAATCCTATGGAATATCGTTAATTCGATCGATATCGGTCGAATTCATTCACGAGCAACACGTGCCTATTCCCCTGGAAATATAGAGCGGCGTGAACAACTCGGACGAGGCGAAGCACGTGGCTCTCCCTATATGCCGATTAAACAAGCTTTTTCATATTTAATTGCGAGATATATCCCTCTATGCAGAAATCATAAAGAAAAATAATCGGACGAAACATTTAATGGAACATTTTAACCGATTAATTATTCCTGAAAAATAAAATTAAGTTAAACGAAAACGAATAAAAAGTACGTATTTTCCCTCCATTCGAAAATTTTCCTCGTTTCGATCTTTCGACGAAAAGAACGAAAAAATTTTGATCATTTATCAAAGAAATTCCAGCTTCGTTTCATTTCGTAAGATGATCTTGTGCTTATTCGACACGAAAAGAGAAATACGACTTTTGTAATGGAAACTTCAGATTTCAGGATCAAGTTTACGATTACAATTCACAAGTTCATTCAACTTCGTTCAATCGAATCACAAACGATACTCGAAGACTGTTGTCGAACAAAAAATTCAGAGATGAACAAACACATCCGTAAGGATAGATTTGAAAAAGGTCCAATGATGCAAACACAATGTAAATAGATCCATTTGACCGACTATTACGGACCATCAAAGAATAATGTAAACTCCTAATGCAAACCACTTAAGTGAAACACGATACATAAAGAAAACTGCTTTCCACCAACGCGTTTACATTTCTCTGTCGATGCCCCAACCGAACGATTAACCTTCGTTCGTCACTCGCATATATATACATACATACATATATACATATATATATATATATATATAT
>NW_006263371.1:1932128-1937770 GCF_000469605.1 Apis dorsata
AGGTGCTTCGTGAAATTACGCTCGGCCAAAACTAAAATTACATAACCGACCGGAATCTATTACTGTTTTAGGGTCAGCCAGATATTCGAAAATCTCGTCTGCCAGAAATGAATTCTCATTGTTCGAGAATGATAATCTCGCCAGAAATCATCACTAACGAATCACGCTAATTACCAATCTATATCATACGGTATCGAATTTTAAACTTTTAATCACATTCTGTATTAATTAATAATTTTTCTTATTCGTTTTCGTATTGTTATTTCCAACGAAATGAAAGTTCTTTTTTTCTTTTCAACGTTACATCTACTAATATTAATAATAATTTTCAACGAGACAAATAAATCGTATAAAAATTGTTTACCAATGAAATTATTTTAAAAAAGAAGAAAAAAAAAGAATTTTCGAAAGCGATAATTCGATATTACGATTTATCAGGAAGACATGAAATTTGTATCACGAATACGAATATTCTTGAGTGTTGAAAGACGTCACAAATGAACACGCGTCGAAATCTCATCGATATTGACTCTGGCTCGTTTTCGATAACGCTCCACTGGTGTACGATAAAGCTAAATATTATCTGGGTAGCGCTTATCTAGCTGAGAAAACTTAGGTTTTCGATATCGAGCAAAGCTACGAGCACGATTCACGTAGGGGTGAGATCTGCCTGTGATCCTCTTTTACTGGATTTTCTGGGGAGAGAGGAAGCAATCTAACCTAACTTTTTGTCGAATCGAATCGAACTTAAATTGACTGTGAAACAAATTTGAATATATTTCCCGCCATTCTCTATCAAACTAGGATATCCTTTCTATTTGGATTCAACATATACATATATCACAGAATTTTGATTCCATTTATAATTGAATAAGGATTAAATCAGAATAACCTAACCTAAAAATTCTTAACACATCATGATATGTATGAATATAAATTCGTACAGGCTTTTTTAATTGAAATTCGTAATAAAATTCCCTAGATACTAGAGAAATTTTTATTTGTCACTTTCTTGCACTTGTGAACACTCCTCCATTGAGGAAATTGCTTTTTCTCTTGGAATTCAATTTTATTCAATCTTATTTGAAAGGAGGAATTGCTTTGAAACTAATTATTGTGGAAATTAACTTTTTTTTTTCCCCCTCTCCCCATCCCCAGGAAATTGATTTTGTTGTTGACCGAGGAGCAATTATTCCACTTCAATTACACCTCGAAATAGACAAAGGAAGATACTTGGAGCAACCTTTAAGTTTTGAAATTGAACAAAGTTTAGTAATTCATACTAGAGAAGTTGTAAAATCACAAGTTAAAGAATTTCGAGGAAGCATAGTTACTGGAATATATGCACGATGATTTAGTAGTTACTAGATAAGAGAAAGTTCAACAAACATCTTTGAATATAACTTATACGATGAAAGATCGAGTATGCGATAAATCATTATTATTGCATAAGATAGATCGAATTTTGCAAGAAATATAATTTTCTCAAAAGAAATCCATCTTTAGATGGAAATCTCGCAAGACATCCTTAATTTCTTCTCATCGATTCAACACTTTTTTTTTCTGGTTTAAAAATCGAGAAATCTAATTTGCTTATCGACGTTTCCCCCTTAAAACACCGATAAGGAATTTCGATTATCATGTAATCCGTATCAACCGTCGTGAATTTACGAAATGGATTTATCGATCGAAATATTTGGAGGAGAATTGCTTTGATAAAAGATTGAATAAGGAAAAGGTTCGAGCGAAAATTCAACTTAATTCTAGTGAAATAAAAATCCCTAGAAATGGTTTTTAAGTGAATACGAGAAAGTAGGTAAGGATATTTGACGAGATATTTGATAAGATTCAGTTATTTGACAGAAGATCAATGAATTGGTCTAATTATCGATCGAGAGAATGACTCAAAGAGGAGATCAATTTGAAATTCGATTAGGAAATCGAGTTAAAAGTTTCGTTCAAACCTCGTGTGTCAAAGATTAAATAAAAGTCGAAGGAGTAGGAGTAGTTATCGTCGATAAACTCGATCGAAAACTATCAAAAATTCAATTAAACTCAAATATTGATTCAATCAGGTGCTCAAACTTCGCGATGTATTTCTCTGATGAGAAATTATTTCGATACAATCATAAATCTAACCTCGCGATATTAAATTAAAAACTCGATCAACCGAATAATTTTCAACTGAAAAGAAAAAAAAATAAATAATTAACAGTTTTCTCGTGTCAAAGAAGATGAAACAAGAAGATCTTTTAGAATTAATTAACTACGTCGATTGACTCGATCGTACACGGTCAACAATGAATCATAGTCACGTGTGGTGAGAAGCTTGTGCAAGCTTGAACAATAGTTAACGTTTTCGTTAACTTAAAGCCACGACGATCGACCAATTCGATATGGAATTGATATATTCGAAGGTATTCGAGTGGGCAGATAATGCTTTATTATAATAACTTCTAGATACCTGTTAACCAGTTTCACCGCCACGAATTCGTTATCTTTGTTGTGAAAGTTCGAGTTGAGCGTGGTTGAAGATTATCAATTTCGAAAACGTATAGTTTGGATACGAATAAAAGATAAATACGAAAAATAACTAATCTAAATTAGATCAGATTGAAACATATCGATGGTATAAAAAAATTTCGACAACATTACACTGGCATTTTCTAATCCCTGATCTAATCTCGTTAACTTCTATATTTTAATCTTTTATTTTATACTATATATAGATAAAAAAGTAAGAAATGTTTTACTTTGTCTTGTTATTTTAATTCTTACTGCTTTAGAAGAAGAGATAAAAGATGGATAAAATATGACAAGAATGATCTTATTCTTATTCTCACTCTGCAAAGAATATTTATTTATTTATCGAATGCAATTTCTAAAATTCGTTTTCGAGATTCATCATGCGATGTAAACATTTCAATTTTGTCGATAATATAAAATGATATATATGTGAGATACGAAGGTATATGAATATGAAAATTTAACAATTAAAATTTCAAAGTTCGAAGAAATTATTGAGGCCAATCTGAAAACGTTTCTCCCCTATTTCCAGCAAAAGTTTTCAAGACAACATCCTCGATCGTTGCTCATAAATCCCTCGATAAGAGGAGAACGAGGACAACATTGACAAACGAGCACAATTTTTGCCGAATTTTTCACCATTTTCCCCCGCTTTAACAACCGCCGTGTTTTTCTTTACCCGCTGTACCGAAGTAATTTTTTTCAATGGGATGATAAATGGAACAACTATCGGAAAGTGTACAAGTATATGAATAAATTTTCCCAGTTTAAAAAAAAAGAAAAAGAATCGAGTACTCGATCGTCGTTATTCATTTCCATTCTTCGAACAAATTGAATTAAAATAAAAACACCAGAGTTAAAATAGTCGAGCTTTTGATAATCGTTCTTACGTTATATATTTATAAATATAATTAATAATCACCAAAATGTTTCTTATTTTTTTTATTTCATTCTGCCACTTCAAGCAATTGTTATAATATTCGATCATCAATTAATTTGATGATCCTGAACAACATTCAGCAACAACGGTTTATCTTTGCTTCTTGGTTTATTTTCATGACCTACTTCCACTCACCGTGCCACGATTCCTCAATTTCACCGCGCTTTCCAATCGAGCGAGATACATCGAGCATCGAGTATCGAATCGATCGATTTTTTTTTTTTCTAACCAATTTGAAAGAAAATAGAAAAATTGAGAGATCCTTCCTTTATCCGGGAGGACCGTCGAGGACCATCCCTCTCGAGGTGCAAGTTTTGGAAAGTTAAACCAATTAACAAGAAAATTCGACGAAAATTCATTTCCACCGTCAAAATTGGTGGCCAGAAATGATTTCTGGCCCGGGAAAGAAGGAAACCCGGTGGAAAAGTTTTCGAGTGCAATTATGTCGATTGGCAGAGTGAATTTTCGATTCAAAACCTGACGTTGGCGGTTAAATCTGTTTCAACTGTGCGCTTACTTGCCCGCGATACCTATGAATTATATATTACGTGCACGCTGCTAAAATTGAAATTTAAAACTTGGATCTCTTTACGAGTTGGATTGTTTTTAAATTGTTTGAAATACGCTTCGATATGCTTGCGAGAACAATTGAATTTTCAGAAGTAGGTAAATATCTCAAAATAATTTTCGAGGATCGAATAAATACTAGCAGATATTAATAGCATTATTAATACTAAATAATATCGATATTGGTTTGTATTACATAGTTGAACTTTGGAAAACTTTTATTTTTTCTTTTCATAAATACTCCAACAAAGATACTCTAAGAATTGTTTTCCAAATACTTTGAAATATGCTTAATACTTGGATTAATTCAAATTCAAAAATTGATAATTTATCTTATGGATAATATTTTTTATAAGGATATTAAAGGTATTTAGAGTGTGTATAATCTTCAGCCAATTTACTTAAGTTTCGATCAATTTAAAAATCAATTTTTCGAGATATTGGCCAACTTTTCGAAATTTATCGATCAAATTCACTCTTGATTTTCAATTCACTGTTGAGTCTCATTTTTGTACTTGATAATTAACATATTTTGTAAATGCTAGCCACTATTAAAATTATCATTATCATCAATTATTACTAGATATCGGTTTTGACACAATTTAAAGTTCGATCGATTCAAGGTCGTTTTTCAGATTGTTTCGAGGTATTGAAAAGATTTTTTTTTTAATCCAATTCGAGTCAGACGCGCTTGCTGACGCGCTTTTGATTCCATTTCTACCTGATGCATTCGATGGCCGAGCTTCAGCTTTGACCGATTTTCACGTGTGAATTCCACTGCACTCGGCTAATTTAGGCAACAGTTGACGAGCTTTAACGAGCCGTGTGACCGTAAAGCACCGAGATTCGCATCTGCGTCCACCGTTCGATCAATCGAGATCGAGCTTCGAAATCCTGTCATCGCACAGATGAGTAACGTGATATTTTAATGATTCGAGATTAAATACGGATATTTAATAGAATTGTGTTGAGAACATCGATCAAGTGAAATCGATCGAAAATCAAAGTGTGCAAAGAATTTGTCGTAGAATTATATATTTAAAATTGTAATAAAAATAATTGGAAGAATTTATTCGAAGTATTTGTTCAAATGTTTTCTACGAAAACACGGAATTTTTAAAGATTGTGAAAAATTATGCAACAATTGTACAGTACAATACGAAAAATATTTCAAAAGAATTTTCTTCCTGAAAGAATGCCTAACCTAAAAAAAAATTACACGCGATCTAAAACTTTAAAATTAATCCACAGTCGTATGCGGAAATTCAAACACTTTCCTACAGTTTTAACAATTTTTGCACGACGATAAAAAAAAAAAAACTTCCAAATATATCGAACATATTCCACAAATTCCAGAATATATTTTTACTACGCAATCTCGGCAGATTTGAAATTTACTGCGCGATACGTTTCTCTTTTTTCTTTTTTCCCGATGTTTTTCGCAACGAAAAACGAACATACGTACTTAATATTTTACACAACGTGCCGTAATCTATAAACATTACGATCCTTTACGATCCTTTCGATTCGACGAGAGTGTCACGAGTGTCGTCCCCACTCCCTCCTTCCTTCGCGATTTACGTGTGTTCGCGCGACGGTTTTATCCTTT
>NW_006263371.1:1937818-1946446 GCF_000469605.1 Apis dorsata
CTCTCTCCTTCCACTGTACGAACTGTTTATGTAACAGGCATCAATGTGAAGCGCGGACAGCGAATGTATATTTGATACTGCAATTGGAACGAGAAAGAGAGGAGAAAAGAATACGTGATACGTGTGTATATATATANCCTGTCTCACTGTCGCGAAAATCCATTGGAATTTAGACCATTGTGTTCCGCGTATGCTTTCGCAGAAAAAGATATACTATCCCCTTTTGTTTCTTCGTTTTGCCTCTGAGACGTCCGAGGTCTATTCTCCGCGAGGACTTTATTCGAGAATCGTGTATACGAATCCTTTTCACAATTTTCTAAGAAGGAATTAATAATAATGTTTTGCGAAGAAAAATGAGAAGATTGATTAAAATTTTGCTATTAATGGAACGTTAATTTTATATATATATATTCTTTTTATTAATTTTTAATTTATAGTTCGGTACGAATCTCTGAATGTAATACTTTGATGCATAACTTGTTCCAGGTTGGAAAATTATCATAATTTGTCGAGCGCTGGCTCAAATGAATTACATTCATACGTGCGTTTCGTGATGTGCATAAATAGAAATTCTGGTACGTTAATTAATTAATTGATTGATCAATCTTCGTAATAGACATATATCGAAATGGGTAATTTTCACGGAAAATTTCTCATAGCTCGACATAATTTCTCAATTTTCCTTAAAGCTATTATCATTCTCATCAAAGTATTAAAGTTAATTTCGAATCAAAAGGAGACTTGACCTAGGGGGCGCACACTTGACAGAGGGGACGCTCTGAAAAGGGTAAACGATGCCGTTTAGTTAATCGCCATTTCGCACAAGTAAATTAAATTCACATCTATCGCTATTCAATCCGCCATCGAATATCGATCAATTCTTCAATTAATCGATCGATTAAACAAGAAACAATCTTCGCTTAAATTCCCCTAATTTTAATAGAAGAAGATAAAATTTCCAACTTTACGAACTCCTAATCCCTAAATTCTCAAGTTCTCAATTCCTTAAATTCCCAACTATTTAAAATTCCTAAATTCCCAAGTTCTCTTATTTCATAAATTCCCAAGAACTTAAAATTCCTAAATTTTCTCAAAATCCAAGCAAACAAAAATTCTTCACGAATCCCTAAAATTCTCAAATTTTCAAATATTCTCAATTTCTCGAATTTCCAACTTTCCAATCGCTCAAATCGAATCCCTCCCTACTTAAAATTCCCACATTCCCAAATTCTCCGTTTCAAAATTTAAATTTTCTCAAAATCCTAAGCTACAAAATTCTTGAATCCTCCCCCCCCAAAAATATCCTCAAATTTTCAAATTTCCAATTTCCCAAATTTCGTGGAAAGAAGAGAAGAAGAAGAAGAAGAAGAAGAAGAAGAAAAAGAAGAAAAAAGGAGCACACTCGCAGAGAACGTGAACGTTCCTCTTAAATTCGTTCGATCACAAAAGTATTACCGCGAGATTCTTCGAATTCTTCCGAGGCGAAAATCGATGCGAGAGCGAGCGGTACGTCTCCCACGCGATCCGTCTCTCTCTCTCTCTCTCTCTCTCTCTGTCTCTCTCTGTCCCTCTCAGGGACGTGCAGTGCGGATCGAACGCGGTGGATCGATCAGTGGAGTCGGTCGAGGCGCGGTACGCGTACCGGAACCGGAAGCGCGATGGCCGATTCACGTGACGGGGACACTCGGTACACTGGCGACGTCGGACACCTCGTGTTTGCCGCGACTGTCCAACTGGCCAGGCTGATCCGCTTTCGCCGAGATTTCGCCGCCGAGGCGAGCGAGGAGGGGAGCGCGATTTGCGCGGGAAACTTGCGCGTCGCTCGTTCCTCTCTCGTTCCTCGTCTCTGTTCCTCCACGGCCCGTCGAGCGGTGGACAGTGTCGCTCCGTCTCTCTCGCACGTGGGATCCCTTTTCGCGGATTCCCCGTTTCGGTTTCGGATGGCCGATGGGTCGTGGGTCGTGGGTCGTGTTCAGTGTCCTCGTCGCTTCATCAATATACGAAACGAAGAATTCGTAGCGTGACGATGCTATGAATCTTCGAGTTTCGTTTGGAAACGAAATTTTTTGCGCAAAAAACCGTCGTTTTGTTGTTGGTCGACAAGAGACCAACCGTTCGTCTTCCTCTCGTTTTAAACGTTCTTTGAATGTTATTCTAGTTGGAGGCTCTCAGTTTTATTCCTTATTATTACGTGGAAGTTTAAAGACAAAGGAGACGAGTCTTGGGTTTCGTTGGAACGGATTTGAAGAACGGGGTTCGTTCCTTTGTTTCTTTTGTGAACATGATTCTAGGAGTGGACCAAGTTTTATTACTTGGATTACGTTTTACGACGAGAATATTTATTAGCATGTTGTTTTGGATTCTTGTGGATGTTGAAGAGAATCGTTTCATGAATCTAGAATTTCGTATATATACCTTCGAATGGTTGTTTTTAATAAATTTGCATTTTGATTTTTTTCATCTTTGGACTCGAATATCGTTCTAATCGAAGAATAAAGATATTTGGTGCGCGGAACGGCTTCGTTCTTCCCACGAAAGATCGTTTTTCTCCTTTCAGCTTCCACTGCGATGTGTAAACTGAATCCTCTAGTTCTTGATGATCATGAGTTATTCAACGCCTCGTGCTACTTTTAAACGACAACTCGACTTGCCTTTGGACTTGAAACGGAGTTTTCGTTTCGATTATTATTATTAATTTATTTATCCGTACATTTAAATAAAGAAAATCTTCGCCGAATTTTCGAACGAATCTTTCAATTTGAATATTTTTCTATTCGAAATTTAGACCTTGAGCTTTATTCATTTGGTTCATTTGGTAGTTTTGGTCGAAGTTTACGACCAAAGTGGCATCTGGTTCGTAATCTGAATTCGCTTTATGCCCAAATAATCTTCGTGAAGCGTGTATAACTTATTGTTTCGAATCTTTCAAAATCTTTGCATTTCAATTTTTTTTTCTTTTTTTTTTTTGCTTGTCGTACAGAATAAAAATTCAGATTTCATTCATTCTACTACGTTCTACGTTGTTTTTATTGAAGTTTATGACAAGGACAACGGCACATCTGCATACGTATCTTTTTTTTTTTTCCTTCGCGTATTTACTTCGAGAATAATTTATTCTGACGTTTCCCAAGAAAATCTACGTTTTCAAGATGAAAAGAATCCTTATATATTATATTCATGGAATTCTCGTCGTTTAAATCGAAAGGCTTAAAATTCATAGCTTCGCTCGATTTTTATTTTTCATTCGTTTGTTATCTCGAAAATTTATTTTTTCTTTTTTTTACTCGTTACATATTTAATTCGATGATAATAATAAATAAGGACGAGAAAGAATTCGGTATCTCGTATTTCCACAAGTTTTTTTTTCCGAGTTTCGAAGCAGAATTATTTTTAAAGAAGAACGTTTTGATGCTTTTTCGTTCAAATGGCAGGTTCCTTTTAAAGGATTTCTTATTCTCTTATTTTTTTTTTTTATAGAGACGTGGTTTATTCTCCCCGTTTATTTTTTAAGTTACTTTTAGAATATCTTAGAATTATCCTCTTTCTCTTTACCTTTCTTTCTTTTGTCCTTCGTATAATATCATTGTATCGTTTATTTCATTACTTCTCCCATACCCTATTTCGAAGAATTTTTCTTTATAAGAAATTCTTACGATTACATCACGTCGCCCGTTTCGTGTCCCATCCCCAACTTTTTTTACATCATCTCTTCTACGTTCTCTTCCACCCCGTTCCACAACATCATACTCTCATACATACAAAAAGTTTTCAAAAAAGTTTTACCTTTACCCTCCTCTTCACTTTAATTCGTTTCTTTTATCGCCGAAAAAGATTTTAGATTTTAATCATCGATAATAATCTTATCGATTTATTTCTACGTTTTGCTCGATTGTTATTGTTCAAAAATCGTTCTTCGTTCAACATGGATGATCGATAATAACGAATATTTTGATTATACGATTCTACCATTGGAACGATATAAATATCTATTGTTATAATTCAGAAAAATCTGTATCTGTATAAACATCATTTATATGAATATTAAATCGAAAATTAGTGAAAAAAAGAAGTTCGAATCTGTATCTACATTATTTGAATATTAATATTTAAAAATTAGTGAAAAAAAGAAGTTTGAATCTGTTTCTATATCATTTACATGAATATGCTCGAAAATTCTTTGAAAAAAAGAAATTCGAATCTGTATCTATATCATTTACGTGAATATTAATGCTCGAAAATTCTTTGAAAAAAAGAAGTTTGAATCTGTATCTACATCATTTGAATATTAATGCTCGAAAATTAGTGAAAAAAAAAAGTTCGAATCTGTATCTATATCATTTGAATATTAATGCTCGAAAATTAGTGAAAAAAAAAAGTTTGAATCTGTTTCTATATCATTTACATGAATATGCTCGAAAATTCTTTGAAAAAAAGAAATTCGAATCTGTATCTATACCATTTGAATATTAATGTTCGAAAATTAGTGAAAAAAAGAAGTTCGAATCTGTATCTATATCATTTGAATATTAATGTTCGAAAATTCTATGAAAAAAAGAATCTGTATCTATATCACTTACGTGAATATTAATGCTCGAAAATTCTTTGAAAAAAAGAAATTTGAATCTATATTTATATCATTTACATGAATATTAATGCTCGAAAATTAGTGAAAAAAAGAAGTTCGAATCTGTATCTATATCACTTACGTGAATATTAATGCTCGAAAATTAATGAAGAAAAGAAGTTCGAATCTCGTATTTCTTTTAAGGAGGAAAATGTTTTTTTTCTCGAGAGGATAATTGTCGAGAGAAGGAGCGATTCATCCGAGACGAAATTCAGCGATTATTCGACGCTTGGCAGAAACGAGAGAAGATAAAGGTGACGGATAAACGGGTTCTCCTCGTGAATTAAGCGACACCCGCCAAATGAAATGATGAAGATGGGCTCTCCACTTCGATCCACTTCCGAAAGAACGAACAGGATGGAACAGGAATACGAAATTTTGTCATATCCAATCTCACGCCCTCGACCTTTCGAATTTTTTCCTTCCCCTTCCTTTAGCCAATAACTCGAAATATTTGAATACGCTTCCATGCGAGAAAAAATGCGAGAAAAAATGTAACATTCGGAATTTATACGCGATGGATTAGATGTACATTGTGAGAATAGTTTCAATGTCGAATCGAAATTAATTAAAATTTTTAATTTTAAATAATAATAAATAAATTCGAAAATTAAAATTTTGCGAACAGATACTTGGATATTTTCCATTTTTTAATTATAAAGATCAAGAAAGGTTAAAAAGAATATCGATTGATGGAAATTATCTGAAACAAATTTTTCTAAATATTAATACGAAACTCTTCTTCCTTCTCGTTTTATTTTCAATTTCAGTTATTATAAAGTTCGAAAAGTTGTTCAAAAATTCCTTATTGCAACTGTGATTAGATGGCGCCATAACGCGGAACCTAACCTCTTATTGCCTCGTTTCCATTGTACCAATCTCGTTTCTTATTTTTTCTTTCATTTCATTCGATTTTCTCTCTCTTTCTCTTCCTTTTCCTTTCTATGGCAATTCCTCCTCCTCGTTTATTAAAACGTTTCCAAGATCGCGTTCCTTTCCGCGAACGTTAATCTTCCATCTCTCTCTCTCTCTCTCTCTCGTCACGATTCTTCTTCTTTTTTTACTCTTCGATTGAATACTCATCGCGACACTCGACGATATAAATTGGACGATTTCCGGAATAGTCACGCGATGGAAATGATTCACTTGGCTCGCAATACGAGTCTACTTGATAAATAATATATTTAAATTAGATCTCTTTTTCCCTCCCCTTTCTTTATCGAAACAAAGAGAGACGTCGATCGAGTAACTTTAACAACCGCTCGACAATTTATTTCCAAGATTCAACGATCGTTTTGCCGTTGATAATTCGATGTGCATAATTTGTATACACATGAAGGCATAGAATAATTATAATTTTAAAACGAGTACGAGTTTAAATCGAAACGTAGAATGTAAGAATGGTATTCGAAAAAGAATTAAATTTCCTTATCTTGTTCGAACGGCTATATTTGAAAATTGTTTTGATTTTATTTTGTTTTAATTTTACGATGCGACGAATTTATAAAATGAAAATACGAAAAGTAATTTTGTCTAACTCTGTGACTACTTTCGAGCAACTCGAACGAAATACCGCTTTCTGTATTATATAATATAATAAAAACGTTTTGCGTTAAAAGTAGTGACAACTTGATGCCGTTCAGATGTCGTTAGAAATGAAAAATATTCCTCTTAATTCTTTTATTCCTCTAATTTCTCGAGCATTTTTCTTCCAATCTATCTTCCTTCTCATTTTCTCAAAATCTCCCACTCGACATTTTCGCAACATCCATTGCTTTAAACCATGCAATTATCTTTGCTGAAGCTCTGGAAAAATCAAATTTACCTCCACGAAAAATTCACAACAATTTTGAAGAATTCGTTCCAAAAAATTTCTTCTGAAAAAATTCGAAGTCGATATATATATATATCTATCTTCTTTCTCAAAATTGTTTGTCAAAGAACGTTCTTTCACTTTGAATACGATCGATAATCAATTTGATTGTCATCGTCCATGGAGAAAATTTCTTCTCGAAAGAATTCGAAATCGATATGTACAAGATTTATATGTATAGAAATAAATATATATCTTCTTTCTCAAAATTATTTATCAAAGATCGTCGTTTCACGTTACTTTGAATACGATCGATCGATAATCAACTCGATTATCCACGAAGAATGGAAACTGATGCACATTAATTCCACATCCGCTTTTGGAGAACACCTTTTCCAAAAAATTTCTTCTCGAAAAAATTTGAAATCAATATATATATATATCTTCTTTCTCAAAATTATTTATCAAAGAACGTCGTTTCACGTTACTTTGAATACGATCGATAATCAATTTGATTGTCATCGTCCATGGAGAAAATTTCTTCTCAAAAAATTCGAAATCTATATATATATTCTCTCTCAAAATTGTTTGTCAAAAAACATCGTTACTTTGAATACGATCGATAATCAATTTGATTGTCATCGTTCATGGAAAAAATTTCTTCTCAAAAAATTCTCAATATCTTCTTTCTCAAAATTATTTATCAAAAAACGTCGTTTCACATTACTTTGAATACGATTGATAATCAATTTGATTGTCATCGTTCATGGAGAAAATTTCTTCTCAAAAAATTTGAAATCGATATATATATATCTTCTTTTTCAAAATTATTTGTCAAAGAATTATTTGTCGTCATTTCATGTACTTTGAATACGATCGATAATCAATTTGATTGTCATCGTTCATGGAAAAAATTTCTTCTCAAAAAATTCTCAATATCTTCTTTCTCAAAATTATTTATCAAAAAACGTCGTTTCACGTTATTTTGAATACGATTGATAATCAGTTCAGTTATCGTTGTCTATGGAAAACGGAAACGGGCGCACTGATGGACATTAATTTCCACATCCGCTTTTGAAGAACAAAAAATTTCTTCTCGAAAGAAATCGAAACCGATATATACATATATATCTTCTTTCTCAAAATTGTTTGTCAAACATTAGTTCGGAATTACTACGCGCGATCGATGACCAGCTCGGTTGTCGTCGTCCACGGAGAACGGAAACGGGCGCACTGATGGACATTAATTCCCGGGATAGTGATTACCACGTACACGCTGCACACACGCGTGCACCTCTATTCGCAAATGGTTCTCGTCTTGACGCAGAAGCCGGAGGTCGTTATTTTAATGAACGCGTCAATCGGCCTCAATTCCTCGGATTCCTCGACTCTACCTCTCTGGTGGTGGGCCGTGAAACCGAGATCGGCGAGCGCAAATCCGGCCGAGCTGTACTCGTTTTTTTCCTTTCCTTTTTTTTTTTTCTTTTTTTGAAAATCCCGATTCGAGGATCGAGAATTAATTGGAATCGAATCAACGATCGGGGTTAGAGAAGATCGAGGAGATCGTTTCGGTTCGACTTTTTAATTTTAAAATAATTTTAAAAAGTTTGTATATAAATAATTGAATCGATTTCTGATTACAATTTGAAATCTCGTGGATTTTTTGGCAATTCTCTCTCTCTCTCTCTTTGGGCATCTTTAAAAACAAAATCTTGAAATCTTGAGATCTTGAAATGTTACTTGGTATTGAAGAGAATCGATTGATTCACGACTGAAGCAAGAATACGAAGCTGAAAATAGGATTGACGAATTTAGGATTCAAGTATCGAGCCAAGTCGTATTTTCGAAGAGAAATATATGGCAACAATCGTGGATTGTTGATCGATGATAGACGTCGATTTTTGGAAAATTTCGTCGATATCATGCAAACGACTTTGGAAAATAAATGGAACCGCGCGCACACGATTGGCCACACGTTTAAACGTGTCCAATCGTTGTTTTCCCACCGATGTTCGACGGTCAATATTGATTTTCCAGAGCTGCACGCTCGAGTATTTTTCGAGAACAACGACGTGTGACTTGTTGCCCGCCCGTTTTTCTATCTTTATACATTTCCCTACGCCTCACAATCTTCTTCTTCTTCTTCTTCTTCTTCTTCTTCTTCTTCTTCTTCTTCTTCTTCTTCTTCTTC
>NW_006263371.1:1946569-1949026 GCF_000469605.1 Apis dorsata
GGTTAAATCATTGGAACAATCAGAATTATTTTCGTATTCGTTCTGAATCGTTTAATAATTTCTCCAATTTTTCTGCAACCCTTATGTGCTTTAACGCCTGAGAAAATATATTGGAGAGACTAATATAATATATTGAAAGAAAATTACATTTTCCAATTGATATTAAAATCGTATGATGTTTCGTGAATCTCAAAAAACGAAGAGAATTTTTCTTTTTCTTTTTTTTTTTTTCGTTGAATGGTAAAAAGAGCTTTATTATCGCGTTAACACTGGAATTCGATAATGATAATATTTAGAAATACGTACATTTCTTGTCACTTAAGACGTTTTCCTGTCAACAATCCTATTAAATTCTCAAGAGTCTGCGCAACATACTAATTAACCAAGAGTCATCCAGTGAGATTGAGTATCATTACACAAAGTCGTAAAAAGATATGGGCGGGTAAATAAGTAAATTTTACAAAAGAGGCAATTTTTATCATTGAATCTAAAATCCCTAATCCCTTTGATACTTGCCAAGAATATCTTTCACATCCATTGCGCCATTACAATTTCATTCATCGTCATCCCTTTCAAATTACCGTCAAACTTTCGCGATCAATTTCATAATGAATCGAATTTCTAAATTCACAAATTTCACACAAATTTCTTCCAACGTAACCAGAATCGATCCAATCGAATCGTCTCCAATTTGACTCCAATTTTTCCTAATAAAAAAAAAAAAAAAAAAAAAAGGAAGAAAATTGATTCCGCGAGAGGAAGAAAGAAAAGACGAAGGCTACTACCTGCTATTACCTGATGACGTCACGAAAACAAGAATTACGCAAGAACGCGGTTGGCAAACGCGAAGGCTTCATGGCGGCCGTTAAAGCGTAATTGCTCGCCACAACCTCGTAAACATCTCGTCTGCCCACCATTTTCGCGCTCGTAATTAACGTGCGCCCTCCTCCCCTCCTCTTCTCCGCAATCAGCATCGCGCCAATACATTTACCAAATTACGATTTTGCGTATTCGAGACGCGTGGCCGTTTCGTAAGCCGTGAAATTCTTCTTCCTCGAGAAGAATCGAAAACTATCCTTGAACTTGGCAACGAATTCTCGAGTAACGAAATAAAGTCGAATTGTTGAACACACTTCATCGGCGGATCGAGGTAACGAGATCATTTTTTGAATAATCTCGAATTGAACCTTGGCAACAGATTCTTCGATATATTTTTTGAGTATTTCGCAATTGTCGCGAAATTCTCGATTTCTTATTATTTGTATATCGATTATTGTGTTTTCCTTTCTTATGCTTGGAGAGGAAAAAATTGAAGAATTAAAGAAAAAAATCACAAGAATATCTTTCCATCTATGTAGGATCGAATGTAGCACAGATGCACGAGTTTCTATGTGTCCTTTGATATATATATGTATAATCGTTGATGATAAAGTGTTGAATTGGAAGAAGAAACTGAATTTTTTTAATGGAGATCCTGTCCCCCGAAAATCGAAGAGTTCGATCGATTATGCGGATTCCACCATGGAAACTGTAACAGCGATAATCCGGCTACGACAGATGGAGAGCAAAGCGGACACTCGACACGGTGTTTGCACTCTGGGAGATAAAAATATTTGCACACGGTGCACTTCCACTTGGCGTGCACTCGATGCATCGTGAAAGTATTTACCGTACTATATATTATATGGCCAACCGGATATCCGTGATAACGTTACGATTAATATCGAATTTTATCGTCGATCTCTCGTTTCTCTTTCTTGTTTGTTCCTTTTTTTTTTTTTTTTTTTTTTTTTTTGATTAATTTATTCGAACGATTAATTAAAGTTGTTTACTTTTATTCGAAATCGACTCGATAATCCGGGTTCCTTTTTTTTCACCCCCCCCCACCCCTCCCTTTTATATTGGATAATGGAAAAATCGATATTCGTAGGATTCGTTGCATCGTTATTCAAATATTATTCAAACTTTTTAAAAAGTTCGGATATAAGGAGGTTCGATAACGACTTTTCTCAAGGTGCAATAAATTCTTGAATATCCAATAAAAATTCCTTTCCTCCCCGGAATTTCAACGGATTCGTCATTCTTTCAACCGTATACACGTATTAACCTTTTGCCTGTACACTCTTAAAGTTATTATTACAAGATAATACGTGCCGTTCACTAAAATCAATAAAACGTTAAATGAATAATAAAATGATAACTTTGTAACACTATGCTATGTAGCACGGGCAAATATTCTTTTCTTTTCGATTAATAATAATCCTTTCTCCCCCGTTCAATTAACTTCCAGATTAAATTTCCAAGTTTAAACTGTGTGTGATCGAGATAGAAAAAATTTTCTCCGTGATAAATTTTTCTAATAATTGTTAATAAAAGCTGTGAAATAACAATCTCCGACCACCAAAGCGAAGAGTTAATTTTTATGAAAAAAAAAAAAAAAAAAAAAAAAAAAAAAAA
>NW_006263371.1:1949055-1952542 GCF_000469605.1 Apis dorsata
TGGCCTTCGTGATTTTGATGTACAATTTGCAACCCAGAATAATTGCAGCATACTGAAATTACTATGTAATAATGCGACTTACCTATACTGATCGGTAAATATCCTGAAAATGACAATTCGTTTTTATTCGAAAACTTTTTTTCCACTATGTTCATGTCATGCTGTTAATTAATTACGTTAGTAGTACTTCAATCCTAAACATTTCCCCTATTCCTTACCATTTATCATTTCCCTAAAAAAAAAAAAAAAAAAAAAAAAAAAAGTGTTGAAAAAAAAGGTTTTAGAGGTTTTAAAAAAAAAAAAAAAAAGTGTTGAAAAAAAAGGTTTTAGAGGTTTTAAAAAAAAAAAAAAAAAGTCTTACGAAGAAGTCTTACGAAGTTTTCACAAAAAAAAAAAAAAAAAAAGAAAAAAGCACTTAATCGTATATTTCCTTTTTCCACGAAACAGTTAAACAACGAGAAAAAGTTACAGAGAGGAGAAAGATAATATATACAATAATATCTGTACAATCGATATACATATATATTTCTATAAATTTTTTTTTCTTCATCGAGTATTCGAGTATTTTTTTCGGTGTGTGGGTGTGATACCTTTTTGTTTATCGTTCGCGGTGCAAAATAGAGAGGGAAGAATTAGAAAAACCAATCCACGTGTATAACTCGTGTGTGCCTGCGTGTGTTCCAAGCAGCTCGATTCTATCAATTCTAATTCAATTCTATCAATTCTGCCACGATATATTTTAACGAGAAATCCACTTCGATTCAATTTCGTTTCTTTTTCTTCTTTTTTTTTAATTTTTTTTCTTCCGTTTTTTTTTTTTTTTTTTTTTTTGAGAAACCGCACGGAACATAATGGAAAATGAACGAAAACTCGCTCTAAACATTCAATAAGCGTTTCGTTCGATCAAAGAAATGAAAAACTAGTAGTAGTGGTAACTTTCTACTTCGACAATCTCTAGTGATAATTTCAAAATTGATAACGAAATGAATAAACGATAATTGGATTACGTTATATTATGTTATATTATATTATATTATAATCAATAAATGTTTGAATTTGAAAAGAGATATTTGTATCATTTTTCGGTTTTTCGTGAAAAAAAGAAAAGAAAAACAATCTTAAAACATGGAAGATTGAATTCCAAATTACTAATAGCAGCTAATAAGTTTGCTCATTATTGAAAACTATGAAAAATTTTCAATCATTTATTGATCTATTACACACTAATAAAATATAAGCAGAATTATTGTTTTTTTTCTTTCGTTAGTTAGTAAAATGATGGAATTGATGATAAAAATGAGTTTTAAATGATTAAAATGGATATAAAATTTATCTTCATAAAAAAATAATTCAACATTAATTCCAACAATTGTGAATTTTTTTTCAACAAGATCGATTATTTTTTACTTATAACGTAGCCCAATTCTATTCTAAGTAAAAGTAAATTAAATTAAAGCCGATCGCAAAATAAAATGTAATAAAAGCACGCCATATTATATCAAATAAAAAAGTGAACGACTCAATAAGCTACTCAAAATTATGGCAGAATTTTTTTCTTTTAAATTTTTTCTTTCTTTCTTTCTTTTTCTTTTTTTCTTTTTCACAGCGAACAATTTCATGCATTTCAGCAACCCCCAATATGTTCTCTATATTGTGTGTGTGACAGAGAAAGAGAAAATGGTTAAAGAGGCAGCGAATCGAATCGATTTAACAGCGTAATTATCGTGGCGAAGGATGTCGATTAGTATTTGTAAGTGTGTTTTTGTGACTATATAATATATATATATATATGTAGTGAAACGACAGAGACTGATATAATAGATAATAGGATCGTGTACATACGCTCGCTCGACAGGAAGCTCTGTCTCTTTGAACCTGCAACCCAAGGATCACAAACATGATTCATTGTCACACCCCGCACACGTCCACGCGGATAAATAAAAGAAAAAAAAAAAAAAAGTTCTCTTTTCGTTCAACAAAGTGTGAACACTCGAGATAAAAAGAATTTTCTCTTGATGTAAAAATTATAAAATATTTTAAAATAGTTTAACCATATAGAAATGTGAGAATGGAAATTGTCTCGAATTTTTATTTAATGGAGAGAATTTCTTTTTATTGCGAGAATTATATCTTCACTGCTTTGTTGCTGTATATATTTACAAAAATTACAAATATATGTGAAATAATAAAAAATAAAATATAGAGATATTAAGCACCATCACCATAGAAAGCTACGATACTTTTGTCAAGCTACACATAGAAGAAAAAAAGATCGTAGATTGTTCTCTCGTATTAATTGATAATATATATATATAAATGTTACGATTGCGCTCAGATCGGATGTCTTTGAATCGATACTTTTTATTATAAAGAGTGCAAATTTTTATAACAAATTTTCTTTTTTATTATATTTCTGTTTATAATATAATAAAGGTATTTGATTTAATCAATCAGATTCTTCTATATTGAATATTTGAAGAATATAAAGATCGTTGTAATGCAAAGTATTCAATAGATGGCCTTAGCAGAATAATATCACCGAGTCTTAAAAATATTCTCAATATCCTCAAGATGGCAGTATTGACAAGATTACTAAGACTTCTATTTTATTCTTATCGATAAAATCAATCGCTATTTTATCTTTAATTCATGTTACCGACAGAGAATTTAATACGAAAATTTTAGATTGCGTTTATTCCTACAGTAGATAAAATAAATTCTCAACGGTCGATAATGCAGATAACAGAACAAAGGAATTTCATAAATTTTAAATGTGAAACGAACTGTAAAAAAAAAACTTCATAATCAATCGATTAAACACAAATATTAATGAACTAAGTCAGATTCGTACGTTTGTTTTTTAATTTCCTTTTTAATTATTCATGAACACGTGCAACAAGCCAATTATCGTTATCGTGTTTACGAATGGTTTCATTAACGAATGAGTGTCGAGTCAAGAGGAATCTGTAATTCATATAAACGTAAATTACACTAAATTCGTTTAATCATAATTCGTCGTTGAATAACCAGTAATTATGAATTATTTCACGCTTACGAGAATCAGGTGATTATCTCAATAAATCAATTAATGTAAATGCAAAATTTAATAATAAATCTTTAATAACATTTTCTTATTTTCCCAAAAATTAATTCTCCTCCATTCCTTTAATCTCCCTGAAATTGTTATTCGCATAATTTCAATAAAAATATTAAAAAAATCAATTTTCAAATTTAAAATTGCATAATAACGAATCTGAATCGATTATTTCCACTTACTGATGCAGCAACTGCTGCTTCAATTTCCATCCGGAAAATCATCCGATCGAAGCTGAACAATCACGATCATGGGATTAAAAACATCGTATAAACAAATTGACATTCCCATTTCATTATTATTTACAAGGTTAAATTTTCCTCTTTTATTCCGATACAAACCAAAAAAAAAAAAAAAATATAAAAATAAAAATAGAAAAATATAGTATTCTCG
>NW_006263371.1:1952750-1957728 GCF_000469605.1 Apis dorsata
ATAAAAATAGAAAAATATAGTATTCTCGAGTCAACATCGACTTTTAATGGAAGTATAGTTTCAGGGCCTCTTACCTCTCGCTGGCGATCGAACTGTTTCGAGACATCGATTTCGGCGACATCTCGAAGTCGCTATCACTGCGATACAGGAAGCTCTCTCGCCTCTGTGGCAGGGTTTGCAACACCAAGCCTGCACTTGGCGAGGCGCCTCCACCGCCTCCGGCACCCCCGTCCAACGTTGAGGCGCCATTTTCCACGTCGAAACTGTTGACAAAGAGGAAAAAGATTTTTAACCCATCCAGCAGCAACATTCTTTTTACATTTGTTACATATTTTTTGTAAGATACGATATATTAAAATTTAAAATTTATTTTGCATTTAATCATTTAAAGAATTTCAAATGCAATGAATAATACAATTTTTAACCAATAGTTTGGTTAAAAAAAAGTTATGAATAAATATCGTAAATTTAAATGAACGTGTCCCGTGAAGTGTAAAGAGCCAAACGATCCAATAAGTAATTCGAATTTTATATTCGGGTTAAAGTACATAAAACTTACGTTACAATTTTTATTAAGCTACTACACGAAACTTTTAAGCAACGTCATTGCTTATCTTCGAGATATAAATAATAAATAGCTTTTAAAGTACAACTTAACGATAACGTTCCCTTCTCGCATTTAACAAGCTGTCGAATTCAACTTTTTCCAGGCCATGGCGTTCAATCATATCCGATCATATATCTGATTATATTAAACTGAATAGATTAAACGAAAATATTATACAACAATGATCGATGAATGAAATTTCGAATTTATATATAACATATATATATAAAAGATAAAACGAAACGATCGAGGAAAGAATTAAAACGCATGTACAAATGATAAATATATAAATACACAGTAAGTAATTACATGGAAAAAAATCATTTTCAGTAAGCAAAAAGAAAAAAAAAAGGAGAAAAGAAAAAAGGGTCGAAAACGCTTTCATCTCAGTGCAGCTTTAATTAAAATTCACCGAGTGGTAGGTGGAATAAGAATTCGCAAAAAAAAAATTCATAAAATCAAACCGAGAGAGAAAGAGAAAGAGAAAGAGAGAGAGAGAGAGAGAGGTAATGAATTCTGACCTTTCGTTTCAAACTGCGTCTTAATGCGCGACGAAATAATTATCCTGGATAATAATCGGTACGATCACGATCAATTTTCTCGTTAAACGGGCCTGGTTAACCTGCGGCTTAATTAACATTTCTGTTCCCATGATCGTTCCAGCGTTGACCAGAAAACACGACTCGTCTTCCTGCTCTCGATAGTCATCGGTTGCCCGCCATTATGTAAGCTACGATTAATTCCACGGCCTTGCCGTTCAATAGCTAAATAATGACGATAAGTATTGTCGTTATTTTGCGATTTCTCTTTCCTTCTTTTTTTCTTTCTTTCTTTTTTTTCTTTCGTCTAGATTAGATTTTCCTTTTTTTTTTTTTTTTTTTTTTTCGGTGTGAGTTAGGTTTCCCTTTTTTTTTTTTTTTTTTTTTTTCGGTGTGAGTTAGGTTTCCCTTTTTTTTTTTTTTTTTTTTTTTCGGTGTGAGTTAGGTTTCCCTTTTTTTTTTTTTTTTTTTTTTTCGGTGTGAGTTAGGTTTCCCTTTTTTTTTTTTTTTTTTTTTTTCGGTGTGAGTTAGGTTTCCCTTTTTTTTTTTTTTTTTTAGGGAAAAATTTTTTAAACGAAATCGTCGTCAAAATATCAAGCGATAAAAAATATGTATTTTTAAAAATTGTAATTGTGGGAAATAGAAAGAATCGAATCCCGTGAATTAAACATAATATCAACGATATAATGCGAATCCCACTTGTATTGCGTTTCAGTGTTCAGTTAGGAATCTAATCTTTAACATTTCGTGAAAGAATCCATTAGGAAATGAGCTCGGGGTAATGGGCCAGACCCATGATTCCTTTTAATTAGTAACATAACTGCTATATGCGCAATTACCCTAATCACGGCGAAGCACAGGCTCATGATCGAAAAGGATTTTATTACCGTTTTATTCAAGGATCGATTCGAATCGATCGATCGATTACTAATCGAAATTTATAAATTAACGCGTAATATTCCTCTTTCGATTTTCACTCAACTCAAATTCTTTTCTTTGCTTCGCAAATTTAAATAATATTAACCCTTTGAACTCCAGGCCTTTTTCATTCGGCCAAATTGATAACTTGAATTTCTGAATTGGCTGACTTAAAATGATTTCACGTACAAATTAATATATAAAACTTTTATATTTTAATGTTTTATGTATAAAGAAAGAAAATTTGTCGAATATTAAAGTTTATATTGTTGGTTTGTGCGATGTTTGTCTATTATTTTTATTTTTCATCTTGTTACATCTCTATTTTCATCCCTTTATTCCTTCTCTCTATCCTCAATTTCTCAACCAATAGAAATAATTTCGTTATTCAATAACGAAAAACTCATCTTCGCTCCAACTAATTTCATTTTACTATATTCCATGCTTACAAAACTCGAAAACACTTTGAAAATAATATTTCTATCCTCATCACTGTCAAACTCGACTAACGTCGAAAATATGGCTCGATCCACGATATCACGATCTAATTCGAAATAAAAAAATCTAATCATTCGAAAGTATATTATTCTATATACATAAAAAGGATTAGAGAATCTTTATTGGAAGCGATATTTTAAAAAAATCGAACGTAAATAAATATCGATCCTGAGAGTCCACCGGTTAATTAATTTCACTTAGGCTGAAGATGAAAACCTTAAAAAGAAACCAGAAAAGTAAGGAGGAAACAATAATATAAAGAAGTGATTCGATGTCCGCTCCTTTTCTTGCGTTGATATAAAAAAGAGTTGAGAGGAGGAAAAATTAAGTTGCAAATCCTGTATCGATCGTTTCAATTCGATGCACCTCCCACGCGAATCGATCGCATCGCGTTTAAACCATTTTCTCGATATACCCTGTT
This sequence comes from Apis dorsata, assembly GCF_000469605.1. NCBI lineage: Eukaryota > Metazoa > Arthropoda > Insecta > Hymenoptera > Apidae > Apis > Apis dorsata. The sequence goes on from NW_006263371.1 coordinate 1,955,734, forward strand.
TTACGTAATGTGTTAGGGGCGCGGCAAACGGAAGTGTCTTTTAATCACTTTTTTATTGGCGGCCCTGCTCCAAGACCAATATTAGCTGTTCAGGCTTGGCCATGCCATAGATAAACGCAAAGATTGTCTCGATGGCTGTTGTGATCAATGCTCGCAACAGGTTCTTATTCTCCTCGATTCGAATCGAACGCATAATTTCTCTGTTTCAGAATTCTTTTTCTTTATAATAAATAAAAAAAAATTATAATAAAATTATAATAAAAAATTATAATAAATTATAATAAAAATTTTATAATAAATAAAAAAATTTTTTTTTTATAATATCACGGCATGAAGAATTAAGAGAATTAAGAATATTTCGATTCGTGAGATCATTGGTGGCCACTTCAACCAGGATAACTCTGAGCTTCACAAATTAATGTATAAAACTTTTATGTTTTATGGTTTCATGTATGTTTACGTATAAAGAGAGAAAATTTGTCGAATATTCTCTTTTGTTTCAGAATTCTTTTTTGTTATAATTAATGTATAAAACTTTTATATTTTAATGTTTCATGTATGTTTACGTATAAAGAAAGGAAATTTGTCGAATATTTTCAGAATATTTTTTTGTTTCAGAATTCTTTTTTGCTATAATATCATAGCACGAAGAATTAAAAGAATTAAGAGTATTTCGATTGTGAGATCGTTGGTGGCCATTTCAATCGAGATAACTCTTTGGGCTTTACAAATTAAAATTTTTATATTTTAATATTTCATGTATGTTTACGTATAAAGAAAGGAAATTTGTCGAATATTTTCAGAATATTCTTTTGTTTCAGAATTCTTTTTTGCAATAATATCACGAAGAATTAATGAATATTTCGATTCGTGAGATCATTGATGGTCACTTCAACTGGGATAGAATAATAGAAATAATAATTCGATCGTTTAAAATTCTATCTCAAAGGACAGGAGTTAGAATTAAGTGGAATCGATCGGATATGATCAGACGCTTTCTTCTTGGGCGCTGAAAAAATAAAATATTTTCAAATAATTAAAATATTTGCATAATATTTATTCGTATTATATATTGATCTCCTTTTCGTGCAACCTCCTCCCTTTGACAATTATCTATTCATTCTTATTATTAAATTTTAAACAATAAATGATCAAAGTTCATTCATAACAAGAAAATTTTTAAAAAATCTCAAATAATTAAAATGCTTGCATAATATTTATTCATATTATAAATTGATCCTCTTTTCATGCAATCTCTCTCCTTTGACAAGTACAATTATCTATTCATTATTATTATTACATTTTAAACAATAAATTATCAAGTTCATTCGTAACGAGAAAATTTTTAAAAAATCTCAAATAATTAAAATGTTTGCATAATATTTATTCGTATTATATTCATTCATCCCCTTTTCATGCAACCTCCCCCCTTTAACAAGTACAATTATCTACTCATTATTATTATTACATTTTAAACAATAAATTATCAAGTTCATTCGTAACGAGAAAATTTTTAAAAAATCTCAAATAATTAAAATGTTTGCATAATATTTATTCGTATTATATTCATTCATCCCCTTTTCATGCAACCTCCCCCCTTTAACAAGTACAATTATCTACTCATTATTATTATTACATTTTAAACAATAAATTATCAAAGTTCATTCATAACAAGAAAATTTTTAAAAAATCTCAAATAATTAAAATGTTTGCATAATATTTATTCGTATTATATTCATTCATCCCCTTTTGCAACCTCTCCCCTTTGACAAGTACAATTATCTACTTATTATTACATTTTAAACAATAAATTATCAAGTTCATTCGTAACGAGAAAATTTTTAAAAATTTTCTAGTAATTAAAATGCTTGCATAATATTTATTCGCATTATATATTTATCCCCTTTTTTGACAAGTACGATTATCTACTCATTATTATTACATTTTAAACAATAAATTATCAAGTTCATTCGTAACGAGAAAATTTTTAAAAAT
>NW_006263371.1:1957837-1968432 GCF_000469605.1 Apis dorsata
CATACATTAATTCCCTTTTTGACAAATATGATTACCTACCTACGTTATTATCATTACATTTTAAACAATAAATTATCAAGGTATTCATAACAAGAAAATTTTCATCTTCAACTTATTCTTGATACATTGAAATAAATTTTCAATGAATATTTATTATATACCTGTTCGAACAAATTGTTCGAGAAAAGGAATATCTGAAACTGAATCGTTATCGTTTCAAATCAAAACTTACGGGACGGCCACGTAGACCAGCTTGGGGTAGGGTTTCGTCATGGACAACGTGGACACGCAACCGCTGTGCCTTCTGAACGAGGTGAACGGAAGCGTCACCCTCATAGTCCCGGAATCTCTTCGCGCCAACCTCGAGGACACCTCGGGCGGCACGAGAATAGCGTAGTCGTTCATGTCTCTCTCCCTCTCTCTCTCTCTCCCTCACGAGTTCTATAAATCGCCCCTTCCCATCGATTTCACACCTCGGTTCACCTCCTTCGCGACGAACGAAACGCTCTCCGCATTTTCTCTAATCTCTCCTTTAATCAACGATTTTTCATCGGAATTTCTCCCTTTAACAGTACAGTTTACACTTTGTTGTATTGTCCCTCGAAGGGAGAGCTTCATTCCCTGAAGTTAATTCGAAAAGTTTCAGCTTTGAACTTTCTTCTTTTTTTCTTTCTTTCTTTCTTTTTCAGAGTCTCTCGTTTTTTGGCTGGTTTTAGGTTAGGTTAGAGTTTTTCGAGGAACGAGCCCTTCTTCTCGACGACTTTTCTTATCGTGGTTCTTGCTAAATGAATTTCAGTTGTTAAGAAGATTTTTCGCTTGTATTTTAATCTTTTTTTTCAATATTTTTCTCAATATTTTGATCTTCTTCCCTATTCGTTCTATTTTATTCGTCGTTGATTTAATTTGAAATGAAGATCGTAATATGGTGTGATACTAGGGTTCGATTTTGAGACACATTTTCGATTTCTGTGTAATTTTGTTAATCAGAGCTTGAAGGATTTCGATATATTTTATCTGGTCCAAGTTTGTTCAAGTTTAATATCTTGGTTCCAAATGGAAAATTAATATTCGAGCAACTAACATTATTTCCATTTGGTATAACTACACTATACGCAATTTAATTTGCATGTTGTAAATAACGAGACTCTATAAATTTGCGAAAGAACATATTAAAAAGAATATCTAAATATTTCAAAAAAAAAAAAAAAATTCTAAAAAGAAGAAATCAAGCTCGTCGAAAATATTAATAACAATAGATTAATCGATGAAAAGGAATTTGAAAATAATTCAAGTTTCAGAAAGAAAAGTTGAGAATTATTTTCAATTCGTCAACAGCGAGATGGATAAAGCGATCCATTAGCTTTCGAGGCTAATTGCACACCGGACGATTTAGTTTAATTGGGCCCGGAAGACGGCGGCGACCAAGTATCGGGCGGAAGTCGAAGGAGCGAGAAGCAGAAGGAGAAGCTAAACGAACGAAACGTTTATTGCAATGAAATTGCTACGCAAATAATTAAACAAATATGAAATATATATATTAAAATAAATTTAATGGATCAACATTCAAATCCATAAAATATAATTGTTAAAATTATTCTTATAAATATAATATTTATATATTCTGATAAAAAAATTAAAACAAACATTCTTCTATGATATTCAACCTGATATTAATTCAGATTCCTCTTCAATTAAATCAAATAAAGTTCGATTTAATTCAATTAATATTCTAATAAATATCAATAAATATAATGGATATAATAAAATTGAAAATTTTATTTTATTTTGGTAATTTAAAAATTCATAAGAAGAAAATCTTTCAATTAGAAAGAGAAAGAAATTATTATTGCTACTAAATGTATTGAAAATTGAATAATTACAATTAGAAATTCAACCAATAAATAAAACAAGATATATCCTATTCCTAAAATTAATATTATAAATAAAATTAATCCATAATTTAATATATATATTGAATAAATTCATGGATATAAAATTCATAAAGTTAATGATAAAAAAAATATTATTATAGGTCTATAAATATATAAATTTGAATAATTAAAAAAAAATTATTCCTTAGAAAACAATTTTAATGCATTACTAAAAGGTTGAAATAAACCTATAAAATCCTTTTTCCATTGTCACGAATTCGTGCCGCGTTGTCAATTTCGATTCATCGAACGATCGTAAAATGAAAAATAAAAAAGGAAGAGAGGAGAGGGGAGGTGGAAAGAAAAATATTACGATCGACCATGAACGGATTTTTTACACCTCTGTTCGAGTAGAATGGGAGGAATGAAAAATTTTTTTTAGATTTTTACAAGTTATTATTTTATACAAGTTTTGCAAACTTCTTTTCTTTTCACTTATTCAGGATCAAGGAAATAAAAATTTTGATCTATGCATGCTTTTCAGAAATTTGAAGTGAAGATAAAAGTTGATTGAAAAATATAAAGATTGTGTATTTTTATAGTGAAAAGTGCACAAAAAAGAAAAAGATTGGTGTCTTTATCTTTGTAGTGGAATACTACTTGTGTATCTAATCTTTGTAATCAATTAATTGTAAAACTGCTTATATTTTTTCATTCAAAGTGGAAAGTTCTTTGTCATCCATTTCTCTGAAAGTATTTATGGAGGAACGGAGAAGGGAATTGTTTTTTAATTTTTTTTTCAATGTGAAGTTATCGTTGACAGCTAACGTTGCTTTGATTAAAATTAAAAAAAAAAAAGAAAAAAAACGTTATCGAGAAAAATTATGAAGGAAAAATTATTTTAATCCAAGAATATTTATGAAAACCAAATATTATTCAAATATTTAATCAAGTCTGATAACGTATTATCGCGAATTAAATGAAATGAAACATGTTCGTCAATAAAGTTTGAGGATCTGTCTGATTGAAACGGTTTGATAACGAATTAAGTAACGAAGTAGAGTATTTTAAGAGAGAAATTTATTGCTCTTAGAGGATTCATTCCTGTAATATTCATATTAATATGTTATTTATATCAATATTTCGAAGGCGCATCGCGTATTTAAAAATTAACAAATAATTTTATCGAATCATCGATAACGAAATTAAATTCACTATTTTCATTTTAATAGTTATTCACTATTTTCATAAACACTCTGCACATTTTAAAATTTCTAAAAATTCTCTCGTTTTAATAAAAACCCTTTGTCAAAAATTTCGAAACGATCAAATTTATAGTTCATACAGTTTCATAATTGTATTCTTTCTATTTACATTCAATTAAAGAGTAATTTAAAACTCGAACGTTATCTATCAAAAATACTACTATCGATGTAAAAATAACTTTCAAAAAAACGATGCTCTAATTTTTTCAGCTCACAACTTTCAACCTCGAAAATTCTTTTTCGAAAAGAAACAAAACTACCTTTTCGAGTGTCGCGCGCACGTAAACCGCATGAAAGATACAGTTGGACGCAAAAGCGCCTTAAAACTCGCGACAAGTTCTTCTTTCCTCTCTCTCTCTCTCATTCTTTATCGTCCACCACGACGGGCGGATTATCGAAACCGTGACATGAAAGATGCATACCTAGATGCATCCCGATGTTCCACATCGAATTTTGTACACATCGTGAAATATTCAGAGAACGAGAACGTGTTGCGTAGAAAACACTGTAAAGAGAGGGCAGACAATTTATTTCCACCTTCCTTCTCCCAATTGATCGAATTCCACGCGTAAACGGTGGTTGCATGCCGAATGATACAGAATCAATTGCGTTTGCGGATGGAAGCGAATGATAAGAATGCCTGTTGAGGTTAGGAAATGGAAATACAGAATTTGAATATCCGTGGATCTTCAATGACTAATATATTCGTAGCTTTGAAGATATTTGCGAGATAATATCGCAACATGTGTGCAAATATAAAAATTAATCGAATACGAAACCGTCGCTTTATTCGTTAAATTCAATTCAAGAGAGCACGACAAGGATAGAACTAGTTACCAACAACTTGTTCCACGAATATATTAAAATTCTCCACGAGATAACGTTCTTTTGAACTCGCGAGTTTAAAATTGCGAAATGGATTCGAAAGAAAGAAAGGAAGAAAAAAAAAAATCCTCAATTCCTGGTAAAAACATTTCCCAACTTGTCAACGCGTGTTTCCCAAAATAATAAGAAAAAGGGACACTCGAGGAAAGAACCCCTTTTAATTGCAAAGACGAGGATCGAAAAAGAAGAAGCTCTGTCCGCCCCAATTATTCTCACGACAAAACAAATGTACCACGATCCTCCAATAACGAACTTCCGATGGAAATATCCCACGACGAGTGGATTTGACCTGCAGCGCCCTCTCTCCTCCCCTCTTTCTCTCTCACTCTTTCTCTTTTCAAGGGAAACACGAACAGCTTCACGGATTAATCCGAGATCGAGCGGAAAATATTTCCAGCATCCCGTGTTTCAGAGAAATCGAGATAAATGTCGGTCACAGGAGAAAGAAAAAGAGAAAGAGAAAGAGAGAGAGAGAAAGAGAGAGAGAGAGCACGTGTTTCGCAAAGTAACAAAGAATATCGTCTATTTATCGTTTATTGCGCATTTCCCCCCTCTCCTGCTATCGACGCAGATTATTCAGAGATATTTTGAAATTTCTGCGTCTATGAACGAGTTATCTCGACGATGTGACGTCATCATTCGTGTTCGACGACGAGATATCTCGGTAATTATTCACGATAGTGGAACAATTTCAACGGCATTAAGATATGCAGTCAAGGGTAAGGTACGCGTACAATCGTCATTAGGCCAATCTAGTTTTTTTTTTTTTTTAAGGAGGGGAAAGGAAAAAGAAAGAAAGAAGAAATGTTCGTAATATCATAGATACGTATTCTTAGAGATCAGAGGATTCAGGGATTATAATTGGATTCGAATTTAAATTAGGATTTGATTAATATCGTGGATGGAAGTTTAAAGTTAGGTTATGTTCGCGACACATGTTGGAAACGTGTTACACATTGGATGCGCGATATTTTTTGGATCGAGGAACGAATTGAATTGAGGAATTAGCTTTGGATTTAATTGGATTTGATCGTGATTAAAATTTAGTTCGGGGGTCAAGGTTTAGGTTAAATTAGATTGAGTAAAATTATGGCTAAAATTAGGTTTGGAGGGAGGGAAAAAGGGTAAGGTTGAAGTTAAATTATGTTAGGTTAAGGTTCAGTTTGATTAGTTTAGGTTTCGATTATGTTATATAGAGATCCAATGGTATAAAATAGATGATACGGTCGTAATATAAATTATAAATAACGAGATCGAACAACCTTATGATAAATGATCAATAAGATCATTTTCGTTCGTAAATGTTTATTGTGAAAAAAAAATATTAAGATATATCGATATCGTATTATTATTCTTCTTTTAATTAATTCCTTTCCTTTCTCTTTTTGAGATCCTTTCTTTCAGAAAGTTAAAGTTGTATTTTAATCTAATATCCGGTGAAATATTTTAAATGTCGAAAAGTTAAAAATAATAAGGTTTAGGAATCTAAGCTGGTTTCCTCGTTTCTATATTAATTTTTCTACATCTCTCTCTCTCTCTCCGCTCTGTTACTCTCATTACTTTTCACCATACGCTACAAACTTTTTTATCGCACTTCACGCTTTTCTTAGATTAAAAAATTTCGTGACTTATACACACTCTCCTCTCGAGTTCTTCGACTGGAAGACATTAAGATATCGGGTTTCTTTCTTTTTTTAACTCCTAAGAAAACCAACATTTACACATTCTGTTTTTAGTCGAGTTCCCAAACAACACATCACAGTGCATGAAAACTACACCGGTCGATCAGCATCAGTTTGATAAAGTTATTCATAGACCAACTCGTATAACCACCTATTTTACGATTTGTGATGACCAATGAAACAAACTTTCTAATTTTAATATAGCTTGTTCCATATCATCGGGCTTCCGTTTACGAACAGAGATTGGCGTTAATCTCTCTCTCTCTCTCTCTCTCTCTCCGATCACTCATGAAAATGTTCCAAATTTATCTTGCTCAACCACCTGAAACTTTTTCCATTTCTATGGAAATATTTCCTTCGCGAGAGCTCTTTCATCTTTTTGCGTTTCAAGTTGTTGGAAACGAAGGGACACGAAACTTCTTTGATTTGGTATTTTTTTCAATGGCTCGTGAACGATGATTTTTACTTCTCCTCCTTATAGAGATACGTGGAATTGTTTTGGAAAAAAATTTTCATTGAAGGAGGACTCGACTTGTTTCCAATTTTTTCTTTAGAAAGTGTATAAAAATTAAAGCTTTGTTTGAATCCTCTTACTTTCAATTGTTGAGATAATATCGATAAGATATTTGATTTTATCGCAGCAATAAAATTGTTTATTTTTTAAATATCCAATTTAAAATAACTCGAAGAGTTATGAAAAATATTAAATGTCTTTTATTTATTTATTTTTCTGTTCAATAATAAATTTTCTAATCGAAAATATTTTATCTAACGGAATATTGTATTTGTCTTTCGAAGAATATTATCTTTGCTTTGGAAACGAAAACATTTGGAAGGAAAATTGTTCGTTTCATCTTTCGTAAAAGGAGGATTGTATTTCAGTGAAAGGGTTGTAGCTTCGTTTAATTATCGTTTGAATACTTCTAAGGATGTCACAACGCGTGGTATAATCTTCACAGACTAATTTTCTCGATTAATTAAATGTCGATTAATCACTGGCCAGCCATGATTTTCGAATAATTATCAGGAACTATAAAGCTGTGCAGCATGTAATTGGAATTACGTTAGATCTAATCAAGAAAGCGGAGAGATCGGTAGATAATAATCTGTTTGGAAAATGAATTTCTAACTTCTCCATTTTCGATATTTAATCTCGCTGGTTGAAAATTTTATTAAACAATTTAATAATATTATAATTTTCTCGAGACTATAAATTGATTAAAATTAAAAATTTGAAATTCAAATTAATCACAATTTCAATTGAATATTTTTTGAAAAAATAAAAATATCGTGTATTACGCTAATTATTAATATATTTTTAATCGCAAGTTCAAAGATTTTTTATTTTATTTTATTTTTAATTAAATTTAATTATACATTAAAATTATCAAGAAATATTATTTATGAATTTTTTATAAAATATATTTTTCAACTTTTCATCCATTTTCTGCTTCGTTCGAGCAAAACTGGCTAAATTAATACAGTAATCACTGATTCTATCTATTTTTCTAAGGAATAATTTTTCCATTAATTCAAAAACTAATTTAAATTATGCTTAATCAACGGAAACGAAATTCCAAGCGAATAAATCATTTTGGATGCTAGAACTGACTAAAATATATATACTTTCTTGCATAATAATTTTTTTCATTAAATTTTGAGATTAATTTAAATCACGTTTCATCAATGGAAACGAAATTTCATCGAATAAATTATTTTAGAATTACAAAACTAAATTATAAATATTACTTTTTTTACATATTTCGTCACATTACAATTACTTTTGCACATTAATTTAAATTAATAATTTTAATTTCTTCGAAGATAAAATACAATGAAATATCCCGTGTCTCTTTCTTTTTCTATCTTTCTTTTTTTCCAAATATAATAACAAATCATTTTATCATCTCCTCCAAAAGAAAAACAAATTAAAAAAAAAATTGAACAAAATCGATCGAAGAATGTTTCTGCATTATTCATCGATTCGAAGAAAACTTTCATTACTTGAAAAAGAATCATCCCGAGTACCATTTACATAAATATATATATATTTATCTTTCTAGGGTATCTAAAACTATTTATCAACATTATCTGACCTGAAACCGTTCAACATTATCACGTATATCATTCCTAAAGCTAAAAGTTTCTATTGAAAATTAAATTCGATCAAATTCAAGGGATCTTGATTGAGTTTCGAAAAAAAAAAAAAAAGAAGAAAGAAAAAAAAAGAAAAGAAAAGAAAAATTCAAATTAATGGACGAAAAATAAAAAGAAGAAGGAAGAATGAGAGAAAAAAGAAAAAAGTAAATGGGAATCTCTGAGCGAGATATATCAGCTGAGAAGAGAAATTGAATCGGCTCCCCGATTATTCAATCGGATAAATCGAAGGCTGTAACTATTTTCCTGCCGATAGAAAATGAAATAATTGTCGGAACGAATTGCGCCGGGCATCGACACGCGTCACGATCTCGGAAATTACGAGAGTGAAGGCGATCGATAATCGTGTCACCGATACGTATCCCGGCTTTTCATACGCTTCGATCGGCGCCAAATGTTTGCATAGATACGGGAATCTATCGACACCGGTGTCGCGATAACGAAGGGCATCGCAAATTTTCCTCTCTGCCGGAATCTTTGTCGAAATTTTTTTTAACGCTGTCGAATTACGTTCGACTGGAATTTTGTTTGCTTGCAGGGGAAAAGGGGCGAGTAATGATCCAACGATTTTGATCCAACTAAATTAATTTTCTATAAATTATTTTTAAAATTATTATAATTAATATTGTTCAATTTAGAATCTTCATTTTTATATACTATATTAACTATTAAATATTTATTTATTATTAAAATTATTCGAAATGAATACGAAAATAATAAATATTGTTCTAATAATTAGATTTTATATAATAATTTATTTTTTTTGAGAAAAAATACTTTTTCTTGAGAAAAGGAAAATAAACTTAATATTGTAAATATAATAATAAATCTTTTCATTGGATAAATATAATATATTCCATAATATATTCGTATATCTTGAACTCCATTCCAACACATATAAATATTAATGATTTAAATATTGCATGAATAAATAAATGCAAAAATACTAATTCATTAAATCCTAATGATATTATTCTTATTATAAATCCTAATTGACTTAATGTCGAATGAGCAACAACTTTTTTCAAATCTAATTCAAAATTTGCAGTTGGAAAAATTCGATTGGAAATTCGGAAAAGCTGTTGCAATAAATTAGACGAGGGAAGAATTGCGTGTATTTTATGAAATATTGATTTAATTATCTATAATTGTTTTTAACATGCACTACTCTTTATTTTATTTAATTATACTCGATGTATTTAAAAAATGTTTCTCACGGATTCTAATAATAATTTTTTGAATTTATTTATTTATTTTTTTTTAAAGAGCAATTCAATTTTCCTCAAATTCAAAGAGTCTTTGTCGTACGTAGTTTAAACGTGTATGTATAGTGAAATTTGGACAGATGAAATTGTTTATTTCCATCCTAAGAACTGTTGATCCAGTTTTCGTGATATTATCGACAGTAATATCAACAACAATGTTACGACGTGATTGACGAACAAAATATTTGCTCGATATTTTCCGTATTCCTATCGTTAAATCACACACCTATTGATTCAAGGCTACTGTCAATCATCAAAAAAAAAAAAAAAAAAGAGGAATATATCCAATTCCTTTGGGAAAAGAAAGATTACAAAGGATATTCTTTTCTCCGAGATATTTATAAGAATAATTATATATCTTTCATTGAAATATTTTATATTATTTGATACATAATTTTTATATATCGAGGGAATATATTCCATGGATCGATAATCCCCAGTTCTTTTTATAAAATAGGAATATAATTTCAGCTTAGAGTCGTTGGGATGCTGAAATTGGAATCCTACAAGATCGATGGTCTTAGATCTTTTTACCGAAGCCAGAATAAAGTGTCCAATTAAGCTCGTGAAATGACATAAAATATGATTCGTGATAAAGATATAAAAATAGAACGAATAATTTTTTTTTCTTTTCCAATTCTTAATTCCCAAGTCGGGGTTATATTTGATTAAAAGTATCGTTGAACATCGAACCCTGGATCACAAAGAATGTTTCAGTGGAAACAGTATTTTTTGAAATTTTAAAATCTCCATTTCAAATATTAATTCAACGATGCAACAAATTTTCAATAATTTAATCCAACAACATTGAGTAACGTTTCAAATTCACTTGGAATACACTTGATAAAATTCATTTCTCATGTTGAAAATTCAAAAAGTTAAATGACATCCAATCGTAACGTCTCGAATACCAATACATATTATACATTATAAATAACAAACCTTCGTTTCTTCAACAATTCTTCAAAAATCTCAAAATCTTTCTTTTCTCTCGTATTTACAACTTTTCTAAACTCCGAACCATCGAAAGAAAATCGAAAAGGACGACCTCGAATTACTCCAAATTCTACTTCAAACCTGTGAACGAAACTCTTTAAATCCCTCGATCCATCAGCCGCGTTCAAAATCCTCGAACGAAACACTTATTTCTCTTCTTCGAATCACTTTCCACGTGCACCAAAAAAAAAAAAAAAAAAAAAAAAAAGGAAGAAACTCCTTCACTGAACACCGAAAAAAAACTCGAAGGATCCAACGATCGATAACGGCTTGGAAGGATCACTCTCTCGAATACTCTTCGTTCGAAACACGACTGAGGTATCGCATTAGATTCACGAGTCTCGAGCCAACTGACACACTGGCTGGTAAACAAATCAGGCTTCTCGTCCTGGCGCGTGTCCTGCATCAAGGACACGTCGCTCGAGCGAGCAACGATCCGCTTCGGTCGCGTGCCGACTGTGAACTGGCGGCCGC